>NC_040244.1:18416454-18575743 GCF_001444195.1 Xiphophorus couchianus | reverse complement strand
AGCTAGGGTTAGGGTTAGGTCAAGTATTCTGGGGTTGGTTCACTGAGTTTCTCATGTCCAAAGACTGTGTCTGCCATGTTTTTTTCTGGTCACAAGAGTCATTGAGTTGCAGATTTCCCTTTCCCACAGGATTTGGGCCATGCCCACTCTGCAAAAAGTTTCAATACCTGCTTTGATGACCATCATTCATTCTGCTTGGTTGGCCAGTAAACTAGCACTAGAATGGCTTGAGTTAGGCCATTTTGACATATACCTATTTCGGCTTAGATAGTCCAACTGGCCTGAAGGATTTTATCTAGCAGGTGCTTTTGTTCAGTAAATAGGGCCATTACCTTAGAAGTACCCTGGTAATGGCCTCAACGCATCTCACAGTTGCACAATTGTTCCTTAGACTTCGACTTCGACTGACTTTGTTGTCATTTTCAATGCACAGGGTGTATACAGAACGAAATTTCGTTGCATACGGCTCAGGATAATGTTTGAGGTTCCAATGTTGTGAGTAAAATAAAATACAGTATAAAATATGAATATAAATCTAAATATAAAATATAAAGTGCAGGACTGACAGTAAAATAGAAGTTATTTAGCTCTGTACATGTGCAAGGTATAAAGTGGAGACCAGTTTTTGAGTGCAGTCCAGTTAAGAGTTCAGCAGTCTGATGGCAAGTAGGAAAAAGCTGTTTCGGAACCAGGTGGACCTGCACCGGATGCTGCAGAACCTCTTTCCAGAGGGCAGCAGGGAGAGCAGTCCATGGTGGGGGTGTGAGGGGTCACTGATGATGTTTCGGCCTCGGGACACGCATCCTGCATCGATGGTTGACCTGACACTTCGCCCTTTTGCCTGAGCTGGGTGTGGAAGGTTGTTGCCGAAGCAGTTTCTCCTTGTGTGCCTTCTTCTCACTCACATGAGAGTTACTGAACTCTTTTGCAAGCTCAACCAGGAAGTCCACCCGTCTCTCCTGCACCCCAATGCATGCCTGATAAAGCACATGTGCATTCAGTGCTGCCATGTCAATCATGTTTGCCAGGTTTGCTGACCAGCTGTCACATAGTGATGGAACCTTGGTCACCCCCCGCAAGATTATGACTGAAATAAATGCCATTAGTTCTTGTGAACTAAATAGGTGAAGCAGTCACCTATTTATCCTCCACAGCACAAAAGGCTGCATGCAAATTTGCATGTGCAAAGTCTCCCAGATCTCTTTTGCTTACACTTTTTGCATGATTTTTTTGAGGTGGATCAACACAATTAATTTGGTTAGTTTATTTCTAAACTGTCATGTTATACCCTCTTAGCTTTATTTCAAAGAGAAACATTACTCATTTCTTTTAGAAAAACCTTTGCATATTTTTTGAAACAGATTGTATGTTTTGCAAACTCTATGTACATTTGGCAAAATGACCTGGATAATGCAGCACAACATCATGGATCAGCTGCAAAAGGTCACATCTCTCCAAAAACACTTCATGTATGCTTCAAAACTAAACTGAAGAGCACTACCTACAGGAGATCTGATCTCCTGCAGGTATCATAGATACCCACCCCCAACATGGACAATTCACACTCCTACCTTCTGGCCTGACGGTCAACGGCCACATTTACAATTGAAGAAGGGATGCTAATTTGAGCCATCAGAGTCGTCAGGGTGGACTCCGGCCTTTTGGCCCTGTTGAGCCGATATGGGAAGGACTCGAAAACCGTATCATCCTAGTGCTAGAAGACTGACCTTGACCTTATAGAGAATCTACGAATCTACTCAAGGAAAATGACTTGAGTCACCATAAGGAAAAAAATAGACAAATTAAAGGGAACATGAACTTTCAATACAAGCACAGGCTGAGCTCCTCCATGTCAAACCCCTTTGATGGACTCAATTGAGTATGAATTGTGTAGTGAGTACACATAATGTACAGGAAATGGATGCACTTTTTAGTAGGCTGCATAAAAAATACAAAAATATAGTAATTTGGGGTTTAAATAAGAAGTAAATTAGAAATAAATTCTCAATGTTTGTAAAATAAATCTACAGTTGTGCTAGTATGTTTATATACCCTCATGGAACTTTTGGGGGGTTTTGGCCATTTTTCAAAGAATATGAATAAAACCACAAGTGGTTGGATGAAACTATCATCAAACAACTATGATGAATACAAGTAAACAAATCAAGTGAGTATGGTCACCTTCAGTTTGTGTCAACTTGTGTGCATAAGGTCAAAATCATCAGGGTGTGGAAACCTTTGATCAGGCTCATGTTTTAAAATGAGTGAATACAGTCGTTTGACAACAAATGGCTTCACCCAACTACAAGCCATGAGTGAAAGGTTTCTGTGTATTCGTTCATATTCTCTGGTGTTTAAACTTATGAGCACAACTGTATATGTGGTTCTAGAGACCTAAAATTGTATCTGATCTCTCACTGGAGCTGCACAACTGTTCATGTCTCCTTGCACCTCAACAACTCTGGTGGAAAGACAAGAATCAAACTAGCAAAGGAAATCTGTTGGTATGAATGTGGTAAACCAGATGCTTTTAATTTAAATGTTTTAGTTTTTTTTTTTTTTTTAAACAGCAACCATAGAAGCTGATCACTGCTAAAGAATTTCAATGAGAACATCAAAGAGACCTGGAGGCCTGCACTCCTTCCAATCCTGCTGCTTCAACAGAAAAAAAACAAACATACCGCATCAGATGCCCCTATTGCTTTGTGAATAAGTGCTTGGTGAAGACACAGCAAGAAAAAAGGATCAGACAATAAAAATCTCAAAAATGCTTGTAAAGTTACTTTTAAATGTAGATAATATTTGTATATAGGTAGATAATGTTTGGCTGATTTGTGGAGGATAGCAATCGAATCTTTAAGTTCATTACAATCAGAAGGTCTTAGCTCACTAGTGAGGTCAACAGAGAACCTACATGCACTAAAAGTAGACAAAAAGAAAACAGGTAAAAATCTGAAAAATGAGTTTGAGATTAGATAAAAATTTGTTTGCCCAAAGCCACACCAAACATCACCAAGGTTGGACTGAACATTTTTTTCAATTTCTCTCTTAAAAAAGAAAAGGCAAACCAACATTATTGCACATGAGCAAAAACAGTAATACTATTACAGCACTGTTCAAATCACTCCCCTCATTCTCCCCCCTGAAACACATCAAACATTCAACCTGGTGATGGATGACACATTTCATTACCAGAGACCATAAATTGGGAAAAACAAACTAAACAATGAGTAGAAACACTGATGTGGATCAGAGGACAGATGAGACAGCCAGCAGAGATGAACATTGTGCTATTACATACAACAAAATGCTGACATAAGTGCTTTTCTTTAAGCTTGAAGAAAAATTGTATTAAAAATAAAAGCAGGTATTTCCGGGGTGAGGCATTGTTAAAAGTTAGCCTGTGCTATCCATTCAGGCGTGACCTTATAAAATCCAAATCAGTGGAAAAAAGGAGAAAACCTTCAGTTTAAAAAAATTCAGATGTTACCCCGCAGGTCATGTAGTTTCAAAAGTTGCTGCTACATTGAAACTGCACTGAGTGATGTGCAACATCTGTGGGAGAAAAGATGATTTCTCTTAACTTTGCTCTGTCTGTTGGCTTTTTCTAGTTTTCTTCTTTGTTTTAAATGTTCTGCCCCCTCATTATTGGTGTTGGGTGGCAGTGTCCAGATCCAATAATGTGGCAATGTGATTCAGTAAAAATACTGGAGCTGCAGTGAGGCTGTTTGGGAGAGTCACTCTGGAGGAGCCTGACAGCCTGCGCCATGGTCACTGATAGGGTTCTGGATGAACGCGTCCTCACACCGGTCCATTGACAGACACTTCATGGGTCTGTGACAAGTCCTCTCTGGTAACACAAGATGTCACAGTCAGTTAGAGCACTCAAATGATCCAACATTATTTGGCTGCATGAACACTTACTTCTCATTAGTCTGTGTGTTTACAGATGAGTCCGCAGCATGCTGCTGTGAAGGGGGAAGAGGATCTGACAGAGAGAGCTTCTCCAGAGACACTAGACACTCCTCACTGCAGAAAGAAAATCATAATTGTGGTGGTGGGATTTACTGCTATTTACAAGTCAACTGTGTTAGAAATACAAAAAAGTTATTAGTTATATAGAAATGTCAAATATTGTTTTTATTTTTTAGTGTGGAAAACTGTTGATCTGAGGTTAGCACAACTGTGAATATGATCACTAGAGGAAATCCTTACATCCCCATTAATGATTATTCTTTGAAGGAATGTGGATAGCTTGCGTTATTACAATCAAAATCCATTGATATTATAAAATCTCACTTAGCCACACAAAACAGGTCACCTGCCAAACTATAGGTCTGTCACATGACATTTCAACTTAAATTCAAATTCAAAAATGCTTTACTGACTCCAAAGCAGGCAGTGTCTATAAGCCTGGTGGGCTGCCAGGGTTTACTTGTCCTGGCAGCCCAGGACAAGTAATAGCTTTTTTTTGCTTTATAAAAAAAAAAAAAATAATAATAATAATAATAAAGGGAACACATAACACAATATAACTCCAATTAAATCAAACTTCTGTGAAATCAAACTGTCCACTTAGGAAGCAACATTGATTAACAATCAATTTCACATGCTGTTGTATAAATGGAATAGATGCATCAAACTCATATTAAATGCTTACAGGCAGAGTTATTGTTATCAGGAAAACTCAACCCAAAAGGCAACCAAAACAGTTTCTGTAGCGCTTATTAAAAACTCAACAGACACAAAATGGAAGAATTACTCAATTAAATCTCCCGTTTGTCTCTGTATCCAGCAGAGAAATGCACAGTGCTGTGAATTTAGCTCATCATTCACGGCTGGTCCAAGGACGTATGAGACCTTGAGCAGAATTTAAGGGCCCCTCTTGCTGCTAAGAACATCAGCACCACTAATAGTGCTTCAACACAGATTTAGTGGAATCTGGGAAAGAGGCTAATTTAATTGGCCAACTTCAGTGAAGTTGGCCAATTAACTTAATTATCTTAACTTAATTAACAAGCAATCAATGATAATTGTAGTATATTGCAATACTATGAAAATTGTTATTTGAACTTTTCCAAAGTAAACTTGCCAACTCCTTAAAATCTTCCATTTAAATGTTTAACAATTTAAAATTGTTGAATTTATATATAATGAAATCATAAAATCAAATTTATATACAGTATATATCACTATATCTTTGGTTGTAATAAAATTACAACCCAGGCCCATTTATGGGCCTGGGGAGTCTTAAACAGCTGCTTAGTTCATTTATAGCACAGGCTAGTTCTAAATGTGATCAGCATTACATCGTATTTTTAGATCCACTAACTGATGAATTAATTTGGATTTAACAGCAGTGCAAATAATTGATCTTTATTTAATAGTATTATTTTTGTTTTGTTGTTTTTAAGATTCTATTGCTGTGGGTTTAGGAATTGTCAATAACGTCTTCCAGTAACATAATTATCCAGCAATATTTTTACATTTCCTGTCAACTTAACACCTTTTAATAAAAAAGCATAGTGGACCGCTTCAGTGCCCTGACCACCGGGCTTAAGTTTTTTGGAGGGAAACCCTACCAAAGGGAAATTAAACGTTGCTGTAACTCATACATGGGTGCATGTTAAAAGCTAAACAGCATTGTTTTTGTTGTTTACAGAGTAAATGCAAAGACAAAATTTGAACGAAGGCTGTTTATAAATGTAGGCTGTCCGTCAGTCACTCTCGACTAACAGTCATGAAAGATTATAAAACACAGACCAAAATGAATAGTCAGTTGGGCAACGCTTTCCTCAAAGATTGAAATAAGTAAACTTCAATACAGAAGATAATTTGATGAACAGGGTGTTAAAGAAAAGTAACTTGAGTCTTAAAAGTGTGCCACAAGGTAGGATGGCTCGACAAGTGGAAGATTTGCATTAGACACTGTCTGACATAATTGGATTAATAAGAATGCATGTTAGAGCTAGGTGTGAAGAGTTTCAGTTGCAAAGTGCAAACCTTTTGAGGTCGGCTGTCTGGTTGGTACGGGCCATTTCTGAGGCGACTGCTTCAGGAGGAACATTAGCATTTTTGTCCCCTCCTTCACTTTCGAATATCCCGAGGGAACAGCTGTCTGATGCCACAACTGGAGCGGTTTGTGTGTCTCCTGGTTTAGAAGGACCTGAAGAGGCACCAAAATCTGCAGACACACAATAAAATGAGTAACTTATTACAAAAACAAAAGAACCTATTCATGTTCTAACTCATACAGGTCCGTCTTGATAAATTTGAATATTCTAAAGAGGTTGGTTCAGTGATTTAGCTTAAAGTGAAATTTGCTACATTATATGCATTTATTGGACATTGTACATTGTATATATACTGTATATACACACACACTCATACATATGTAGCCGGGGCATCTTGTCCCCGGAAGTATGTTGCTGTGCACTCTTCTTATTCCCCATATGTGGAAGACGCTGTGACAGGGCGCAGCTGGTTCATTATGGTGACAGGTAATCGGCACTCAGATTTAAGAGCATGTAGATTGCTGAGGAGATCAGATCCCAGGCTGATTACTCTCGCAGAGGTATGTACATTGATCTTGAGAGGTGGGTTTAGAATTATTTTTAACTCCTCTACTTGATTTTTCTGAAGGAAACATACTTTTAGAGGGAGTGACATACCGAGCGCCCTTTGGCTGGTTTCACTTTAGAGGAGGTAAATGCTGCTTCTCATTATTGTCTGGCTACTTAAGGAGTTTGTCTAACCTTATCTCTTTTGTGTGTAGGCTGGAATGCTACTGTTTCAGTTTCTCTTGTTTGTTTAGTTTCAGATTAGAATTTCCTTTTCTTTTTTTTTTTCCATTTTTTTCTCCGAAGAGTTTTTGCGGCGCTAGTGGCTCGTATTTTTTCTACAGTAGGCAGACAGGAAGGAGGGTGAGGAGAGGGGGGAAGACATGTGGTAAAGGTCGTCGGGACCGGGAGTCGAACCCGCGACGTCCGCGTCGAGGACTAAGGCCTCCAAACGTGGGGAGTGCTTACCCCCTGCGCCACCACAGCACGCCCCAGAATTTCTTGTAGGTAGTTAATGATTTAAAGTATTTTGGGTTTTGTTTAGGGAAGAGGAGCTCCTATTGTCCAGCCCTCTGGCTCATTTTAAAAAGGGACCTATGCTGCCCCTGGGTTCCAAGCTGTTTTATTTAGCTTGAAGAGACTAGTGGAAGGGGAGTTTTGTTTTCTTTGTTGTATTCATCAGGGATTTTTGTGTGAGTGTGTTTTTGTTGGGGGAACACTTAGGCGTATTTAGTTATATTTGTGTTTTCCTTATTATTATATTATTCCTCCCACAAGCAGTCTATTTTATTTAATTGGGTTTTAACTATTTTTTCCTGCTATAAGGTTCCCAGGGCCAGCATAGACTCCTACTTTTAAGGTGGTCACTAAGGGTACAGAGAACCTTTCTGTTTAATTCAGCTATAGTAAAATAAATTGTGACTTTTGCCCATAGGGCATTTTGTGAACCAAATAAAATGTATCTAATTTGCAAGCAAGGGTGTAAATCACATCTCATTATTGGGCGGGACCATAAACAGGAAAATTTCTTAAGAGCAATTTTGGGGGGGTCGGTAAGGTTCCAGTGAAATGTAATGTAAAATGTAGTTTAAAAAGTTTTTAAACCACATTCAAACTGCAGGACCAAAAATTACTGGTAATGCATATAAAGTGATTTTCTCAATAAGAAAAACACTTCTTTTAATAAAACAAAATAAAACAAATCGTTTTATTTTGAGAAATAAAACTAAAATTCAAATGTTGCTTCTATATGAGTTTTGTTCAGTCTCACTGATCTAATCTCTGCTACACCTTTACAAAAATGTAAGGTTCTAAATAAAAAAGCTTTAATGAGCAACTGCTCTCAATAAAATTTCCCATAAACATTGATTTATTGAAATGGCTCCCAATAGAAGTTATGGGCTGTTTAAATTATAACTGCTTTATTTTGCTTTATTTTGAAGCCTTTTTTTAGTTTTGTCATGTCCAGGGAGACTGAGAACCAACAGGTATAGAAATGAATATCTGGGGAGTATCATAACTTAAACGTAACATTTAATTTATTTTGTGGTTTTAAAGGCTCTACATTGAAGACAGTGAGAAATAAAGGCATAGCTTTCTTTTTTCTATCTGTTCTCGGCTGCCACACACAGAGCTGTTGGTCACTTGCTCAGCCCCTCCCATTTCAAACTCTTCTAATTAACTAAACGTTAAAGAGCTAAATATGAATGAGATGTTTGCTACCTTTGACAAAAAAGCTTAAGTCTATGAAAGCAGTGTAGCAGTTTTGCTAATGAGGCAGCTTATTATGATTCAGCCAAAGTAAGAAAAGAATGAACTGCAGTCTGATCTTTATTGTTAATGTGTTTCTTCTTATTGAGCAGTTAAAGTAAATAAAAGGTGTTACTAGGGTTGCCACCTTTCAGAAATCAAAATAAGGGACGCTCACCACGTCCTACTCTCATGGGGTTGGACGTCCGCTGCAGTGATAGACATTATTTTATGGCAGTGTTTTTTGTCTAAATGATCCATAGATCAATCGTTCATGCATAGAGGTCAGTTAGAGAATCCCAAAATTGTACTCCAATCAGGGTTGCATACCTTAAACACGTTTAATTAAGCAAGTATAAAAAGTATTTGGTAAACTACTCAAGTACTGAGTAACTGATCATAACACCTGATTTAATATTCAAAATGTATCCTCAGACAGCTAAAAGTATAAAAGTTATGTGAACATTCTGGTATTGTAAAGAGAATTACCAAAATATTTATACAAATAAGGAGTTAGGTTTGGAAGTTGGTTCTAGGTCAAATTTACCACGAGGGCCAAGGTAGTCAGTGTTTTTCCATGGCAACACTTGAAAAAGAATGAAACAAAAAAACACAGAGCAATACTTCATTTGAATAAGTGAGCCAAAGAGCCACTTGTGTCACCAGAGATCCAGGTTGCAGATCCCTGGCAGATGGAAAGCATGAGAATATACCACGGGTGGGCAATTCCAGGCCTGGAGGGCCGGTCTTTTAGATGCATCTCTACTTCAACACACCTGAGTCAAATGAGGTCATTAGCAGGACTCTGGAAAACTTGACTGCACGTGGGAGGTGATTCAGCTGTTGAATTCAAGTGTGCTGGACCAGGGAGACTTGCAGGACACCGGCCCTCGAGGACCAGGATTGCCCACCCCTGTCGTATACAGTAGCTAAATGTGCAGCACTATAATTTTTAATTCATTGTTAAAGTAAAATTGTGAAGATTAACAAAAATCCACCACTGAGTATTCCCATGAAACAATATAGGTGGTCATTTAAAGAACAAATCATACATTAGATTAACAGTAAACACAAATATTCCCTACTTTAAAAGGTTTGTCAGGGCTTTTTGTATGTTTTATTTTGAAATGTTTATATATTTTATGAATTCATTGTTCAGTGGTCATTTATGAACCAGACATGGACCTGCAGCCCATGGGCGGATCTAGACAGGTACCCCATTAGGTACCAAAGAAGTTATACTAAATAAATATTTTGGCTAATATTATACATATATAAGCAAATAATCAAACCAATATAGTCTACAAAAAGCACAATAAAAAACTTAATCAATAGTAAAATGTTCTGTACCATGTCAACCTCAGGAGATGATTGAGGGATGAAGAGACGCTGGTGTCTGGTTCTTTAGGTTCTAACGGGTCTGCTGTGTTCCTCTCCTGATCCATTCTGTCTGATATCATACAGCCACGATGGACACATTTTTTAAAATTGCCTGCGTTCATCCTTACTAGCATTATTCAACCTGGGATTTGCGTCTTCCCTGTTACGTATGCATCTTTACAAGAGGTTTTACTTCTAAGGACTGTGGAGAATCAGGTTGAGGACGTTTTAAAATGACGCGAGTTGATAGCAGCTCACCGCGGCTGTGTAGTGTGAGCTGCCATGGTTGTCTCTAGGCAACCATGGCAGCGTTTCTGCGGGTCCTTTAGCTCAGCGGTCCCCAACCTTTTTAGTCGCGCGGACCGGTCAGCCCTTCGCAATTTTGCTGCGGACCGGGGGGAGGGGGGGGCGTCGTAAGTATCAAGTCCGATACTGTTGTTGGGGGAGGAGGGGGAGGTGCGCGCGCAGTACTCTGATGTTATTCATTCTGCTGCAAGTTGACGGTTTAAGATTTTCAAAATAAAAGATCCGGAAGTAGTTCATTGTTTCTTGCGCGGCCAGTACCGATTGGTCCGCGGCCCGGTATCGGTCCGCGGCCTGGTGGTTGGGGACCACTGCTTTAGCTCCCACCACGACAATTTAGCTGACCGTAATATTTCCTGTGTTTTATTTTGGTCATTATTGTTACACTTAGTAAGACTTACACTTACACTTAGTGTTAATATGTATGTGATAGGCATGTCTATCGGACATTTATAGAAATACGGAACAAATCGTGTACCGTATCGGTTCAATACGGGATGCAACATTTAACAGCCAAATACGTGTTTACTATTCCGTATTTTACGAGACGGGTGGCAACCCTAGGTGTTGCATGTCTTTTGCTTTAAGTATTTACTTACTGGAGGGTTTTATGTTTGTGCTGCAAAGCCACATCTAACAGCTAACTCCTCACTTCAGCGGCTCTGATGAGTCTGTGCAGTTTAGCGCTGCTGTTGCTCCTCCTACACTTTGGATTGAACCATTGTTCTAACAATGGTAGGGGGACCTAAAAATTAACTCTTATTTTTTCCTGAGATAAATGGCAGATTTATTTCGCTCCTTGTTTCTTTTGCCTTTTCATATTGATATTATTTAAATGCAAATGTCTCTTCAATTATTTGTTTTGGGGGGAGACAATTCTAGACTTTTCCAAGATTGGGGCGGTCCAGACAACCCCCCCCCCCCAGCCCCCCTGAGATTTACGCCTATGCAGACAGTGAACTCCCACACAGAATGTCTGCTTAAAGCTGCAGCATATAAAATGAAAAAATAGATATACAAAAATTTTAACTGTCCTATCATAAGACAGATAATCTCTGAAAAATAATCAATCTCCTCTACATCCTCCTGTGTTCTGCAGAGTTACTCTGCTCGGTCAGACACAACCAATCAGAACCAGCATTAATCAGCTAGCCATGCTCTCAGGAAGTTTTAATTCAGTAACTCAGGATTGTTTATTTTGATGCAACCTGCATGAATGAATGTTTCCTTATTTACATGCCTATCTGATATAGTCAGTATTGTGAGATTTATTTGACTCATGTATAATTTAGGGTACAGAGAACCTTACTGTTAAATATTTTACTGATTGCAGGTTTTTCAGTTGTCCTTTTGACTGAGTAGCTGCCGTATTGTGCTGCAAGTATTTTGCAAGTTTTATGTCTAAATTAGGTGATTTTATTGCCAGATCATTTTCCATTTTGCCAGATCACATAGTAGCATTTATACCTAGAACAAAAAATTAACATCCAATCCAGGTGATCGGTAACGATCAATGATCGGCAGAGATTGGCCTCATGGATGATCGGAATCGGAAGCAAAAACCTGATCTGAGCATCCCTAATATATACATATATATGTATATATACATATACTGTACATGAAATTGGAATTGGCAGCGAAAAACCTGCTTATATTATGTAGTAAGTCTTTACCAAAATCATATTGTGATATATATAGTTAGCACCACCCATCACAATAGCTAGAGAAAAATGCCATATTGCACATTCCCAACATCCAGGTGCTTCTCTTTTTTCTATATTATTTTATTGAATTTTCACTTAAAGGATACAACCACCTTAATATAGCGAACAGCTTATACACACTTGCATTCACTCACACACCCAAAACTCAAACCTGCATATATCATCCAAAAATATACAAATATACACAATCCTACACAAAAGACAGAGTAAATGAAAAGAGAACTGTTAAATAGAAGATGTAGAGTCGAGATACCAATTGCCCCATTAATAAGCTTTGCCTTGAGTTTCTATATAAGCCCCAGCTACAGAGGAAGTTAGTAGGGGGAGCATTGACATATTTTTTGGGGCAGAACAAACAAGCCTTAAATTTAATATAAATACATAAACAAACCTTTATGTAACCTTTCAAATCAAATAATGTTTAATACAATAAAACAATAAGGATGTAAATAGTGATGTGTATAAAATATTGAGTAATTGTGCTCAAATTTTGGATCCTTGTCTTGCTAAAATATCCATCCCTGGCGTAAATTCAACTTCATGACTGATTCTTGAACATTATTTTCAAGAATTTGCTGATATTGAGTGGAATCCATTCCAGGGGTGTCAAACTCCAGTCCTCAAGGGCCAGTGTCCTGCAACTTTTAGATGTGCCTCTGCTGCACCACCCTTGAATATAATAATTAGGTCATTAGCAAGGCTCTGGAGAACTTATCTACACAATGATGCTAATTTTTAGCATCAGAATGCTGGGTTCCAACTGATGAGCACACTTTGGCAACCCCCATTTAAATTTCTTCCGAAATTTTCTAGTTTGCTATGTCATTGCTAACTAGCAGGCTGCTAAGCTTTTCTTAGGCCGTTATGTAGCATTGCAGCTCACTATTAAGGTAGCATTCTGAGGTAGCATTGTTGTTGTACTTCTAATGTATGTAACTGAATGTAAAACACTTCTGTTAGCTGCTCTGAGCTCATCCCGAGTTGTTTGTGCTTCGGCAGTTTCACTCCATTCTACATAGAAATAAAGGAAGAATTCATCCTGACTCGTGTGAAAGGAGTTTGGCTGATTAGTTTCGTTACAAGACACGATAGCGAGACCATTACATGGAGCGATTCCTTAACCATTCAAAAGAATCAATCACATCAACACTCAGCAGTTATGACTTAGCTTCCTCTGATCATATAAGTAGTCCTTTTTTGTGACCAAGCAACTTAATTTTTTTTATTCAGTCCACAACATCTTATTCCAAAATTAAGCTGGCTTGTCCAAATGTGCTTTTGCATACCTCAGGCTACTCTGTTAATGGCAGAAAAGGCTTCTGCCGCATCACTCTCCCATATAGCTTCTTCTTGTGCAAAGTGCACTGAATTGTTGAAGGATGCACAGTGACACCATCCGCAGCGAGATGATGTTGTAGGTCTTTGGAGGTGGTCTGTGGGGAGTCCTTGACAGTTCTCACCATTCTTCTTCTCTGCCTCTCTGAAATTATTCTTGGTCTGCCACTTCTTGGCTTAACAAGAACTGTCCCTGTGGTCATCCATTTCCTTACTATGTTCCTCACAGTGGAAACTGACAGTTGAAATCTCTGAGATAACAAGTTTTTGTATCCTTCCCCTAAACAAATATGTTGAACAATCTTTATTTTCAGATCATTTGAGAGTTATTTGAGGTCTCCATGATGTCACTCTTCAGAGGAGGTTCAAACAGGAGAACAACTTGCAATTCCCCAACTTAAGTATCTTTTTCATGATTGGATACACCCGTCTGTGAAGTTCAAAGCTTAATGAGGTTACTAAACTAATTTTGTGTTTCAGTAAAGTAGCGATAAGTAGTTAAGGGTATTCAAATCAATAAACTGGTAAAGGTACCCACATTTTTGCACCTGCCAAATTTTGTTTTAATGCATATTGCACGTTTTCTGTTAGTCCAATAAACCTTATTTCAATACTGAAATATTACTGTGTCCCTCACTTATTGGATCAAACTGAAATAGCTGTTGCAAATGTAGTGGTTATAAAACTATTTAATATAAATAAAAAAGTAAAAATAAGAACATTAAGCAAAATTATATTGTTTTGCATTAATAGTCTGATTACTTTCTAGCAAGTTAAAAACTACAGATCAATACAGTAAAGGTATGCATAAGTTTAAAAAGTATTTTCTTTAATGTTACTTTTCTGGTTATGTTTGTGTATAATATTTGGAGAGTTCAGATTGTAAGTTTTGAGAGTGTATTTACAGCTTATCTCTGTTGGTTTTGTTTGAATCGATGTAGTGGAACGCGTTGTTTCTGATCCTCTCCATTACAACACTTCAAGCAACAGGAGTAACGTCATGTCCGTGTCTGTTTTTATTATTCCCCTTTACAGGCAAAATTCTGACTTATAGGGTTTAAAGATGTGATTAAGGTTATTATATTTGCTAATGAGCAGGGAGCGCTTGTGGTTTCTGCAATAACTTGAGTTTTCTTAAGAGCTATACTCACATTAGCTTTCTGGCTAGCTGCGTCCTGTGCAACATTTCTTATTGCTGTGTGGGTATAACCACAATGTTTGTGTGCAATGTTCAGCACTCAGTATGTGACAATGTAATGTTTAAAACTGTTTTTGAAATATCATTACAACACTGGAAGCGTAAAGAGTAACGTTGTGTCCGTTTTCATTATTCCCCTTTACAAGGGTGTAACACAAACAGCCAAATATTTAGAAATAAAAATAATTAAGATTAATAGGGATGCCCAAACATTTTCATATGACGCTGTATACGCTGTCATTACCATGTGATTTTATACACTTTGTTATTAACAGCTGTATGACATCCTGACTCAGCGGTTAACTAGTCAGACTGTCTTCAAGCAACAGGGAGGCGAGTTTTACACTGGCGTGTGTTGTAATTGACTGCAGCTTTAGCTAGTCCCTGCTTTAAATACACATATGAGCTATAAGCCCATGCCAGTGACATGCTTTTTGAGATCAAGATCTACTTTTTTTTCTCACCAGCCAGCTGAGATCTACCACGACACAAAGGTATAAAAATTGTAATTGGAACTTTATTGACTTATTTTATACACATCAGTTATAGCAGAAATATGAAAGTGATAGAAAACCTAATCCAGTTTCTTCCTCAGTGAGATTCTGACACTGGGAGGATGTTAATGGTTTTTCATAGTCAGAAGCTGGTTGTAAACCTGAGGCCAGCAAGTATCAATCAGTTATGGTAGATATGAAATTTGGTTTGATACCTCAATATGAGAAATTTCAGATTGATAGGAACCAAAGTGCACTGTTAAGTTAAAAGCACATCTTCTGAAGTTGGGATATTTTTCCTCCATCAGGTTCCAGAGGAGTCCTCTCAAGCCAGATGTTGGACTGGATTTTATTTCAATGTCATTTTTTAAAGTCAGCTCCTCATTTTCAACAGTAGAGTTATGCAAGTAAAAAAAAATTGTCATTTTGGAAAAAGTCTCATCAACATAAATATTTCCACTAAATAAGAAACAAAATTAATAGCATGTTTGATAGAGGAAAAGCCAGAAAAATCAACTTTCAGCCTCTGTGCTTAAAGCAAGATGCCAGAGAGCACCAAACTAATTGTTTTTTAAAAATATTAGACAATTAATTTAATTTCACATAATTGGTGTGGTTGGAGCCAATTGTTTGTTAAATACTTAATGAAATGTATTTGTTGTGAATGGCGTGTACTCGCAAATGAACAAGATAATTAGTCCAATTTTATCATTTATTGAACGTTCATAAACTACAGCTGCTGTAATGCGCCACAGCAAAGGTAAAATAACCAGAACAGGAGATCAACTCGAAGCCACTCATACCTTTTTGTTCTGTCGTTTAAGAAGCCCATTGCCATGGCAACTGCCTGCACTCCGAGCAGAGATTACGTTACAAACATAACATTCAGTCTGTTACGACATTAGGTTGTTTTCAGGCTTGATATTTATATTGCGATTATTAGCGCTCCCCTGAACCCAGCAGTGGTTGATTAGCTAATTTTAAACTCCTGCTCTGCTAGACAGAGAGTCGGCCACCTTTTTATTTTTTATTTAGGTAATGGAGCCGAAATGCACAGAACTGTGTAACACCTTGTTGAAACAATAATTACTGATATTATTTTTGTTGGGTCATTAATTTGAACACGCTTTGTTGATTTTTAAAAATATTATTCTTTAATAAATTTACAAACGTTTTGGATCTTGGTGATTATTTTGATAAGCGCGTCAAAAGAGGACATGCTTGTCTCAGCCTCCTGGCGGCGTTCAATTTGTCACCTACTGCCAAGATCGACTGAAAACCTTCCTGTGATCAACTGGTCGATCGCGATCGACATATTGAGCACACCTGCACTAGTTTATTTAAAAAATATATTAACAATAAATATATTTTAAAAAAGATATATTATTCCTGGTTTCTGGTGACTGTGGTTTAGGAAACCCAAACCTTCATCTGTCAGAAAATACGAATATTGGTAACAGTGTGAAAACAAAATAAAAGGGAAATTTGAAGATAGAAATAACAAGTGAAGGTCCAGATGCTCACCCTCCGGCTCATGGTTCTGTTTGGCTTGTTTCTCAGTATCACCGCTGTCTACAGGAGAGCTGCATCTTGGACCAGTCTCAGTACTGGTGAAATCAAAAACAAAGAATCACACATTACAATGAATTGTGTCTATATAAAGAGTAATTACTGACTTCTTCATTGTAGCTCAGTTTGGTCTGAGTCTTGCTAAAAACCTCCTGGCTTTATATTAAATTATTTAGAGAAGTAAAACATGTTCTACTTTATGTTTCTCACCCGGTGAAAGGCTGAAACTCAATAAAGTTGGCCCAGCCTGTTACTTGTGTTTGTGCTTCACCCCTGCCTGAACTCTCCCACCCTGTTGGCACTTGGGGTGGACCAGTCCCTCCAGAATCCCTGAAATTTGCCGTCCAGCCTGGACCTGTGGAAGAAACAGAAAAAGAACAATTTGAATCCATAGGAAACTACTAATTGTAGTGTAGAGAGTTGCTGTATTCTGTTATACCTGTATCTGATGTGTTTTGCTCAGTATCTTCTTCCTCATCTGATTGCAGCTCACAGGCCTGCTCCTGTCCTCCATTTTCTATGCTGCCCCTGGAGCCTCCTTCTGAGGTCTGAGACACCCCAAACCTGAAACATGGAGTAAACAAAGGTCACCAACCATCTGTGGGCAACATAAAACTTAGAGTGTGAAAATGACTAGCTCCACCTTGTTCGGGATTTAGCTTGTGCTGTATAGTTGATCTCCTTCTCCTCCCAGATGTCCTCTTCCTCCTCTTCAGCATCATCAAACTGACGTATCCTCTCATTACAGCAGGCTTCAAAAGCAGCTGCATTGGCCTGACGGAAAAAAAGCAACAGTACAAAGTGAATGATAGCAATGAACAGACCTCATATTTGTTGGATAATCAACTATAAATAGATTTATTTTATCACAAAAACTTTAAAATTCACTGTTCTCAACCTTTTTGTTTTCATCCAAGTTTGAAATCTCCTTTTGAATTTGCAGTTAAAAGTATTTCAAATACAGATATTCTAAAGATCAGTTTTTTGTCTGATCCTCGTTCACCTTTCTGTGCACCTCCTTTCTGTCTCTAATTTTGACTTTAAGTTACTTAAGGGAATTATTCTAGTGTATATTCTAAACAATTCCTTGTGTCCATCCCGGAAGGCTCTCTTTTTCCTTGCTTAGCACTTCCTTCAGGTCACTGGTTATATAGGATTTGTTATTAGGGAAGCATCTCAATATCCTGGTGGGGGTGGTGTTATCCACACAGAACTTTATAAAGTCAGTCACACATTCATGGTATGGTAGTCATCACCATATGCATGGCACAGATTATTGCACACTATAGCTTCAAAACAATCACAGAATCTTACAGTTAGGCCTAAGTTCCTGGTAATGTTGTGGTGATGTAAAGACTCAGTGGCAGTTATCGCAAACTCTTCATAGTAGTTGTTGTTGGTGAGTTTGTCACAACTAGTTATTAGGTTTAGGAGGCAATTGCTTTTTCACATAGCGCCAGTTCAGGTTGGATAGCTTTTCCTCTTAATGAGCTCATTCTTTGAAAATTGTTTTTACTCAAGCTATCTTAAACGTTTGTTTCATAATCTGAAATGTACAAGTGTGACAAATAATATATTGAATGACAATAAATAAAAAACTTACACCATTATCATCAGCATCTAGAGAGAAATTTATTTCAGTAATTCTGTCAAAGGTAGAGCTGTAAGAAGGGAAGAGAATTTTTACGTCAGTATCAAGTAGCAAATAATAGCAGGAGCAGCATTGCTAAAACAACAGACCACAATGCTATGGACTGATATGACTCAGAATCTGACATCAGTTCTGATGATTCACAAAAGTCCAAAAAGATAGTCAGTAGATCTGAGATCTCCTGTGAGAAAGTCTGAATGTGCCTTACTTGATATTTTCATCATGCTCACTGAACTCCTCATCATGGAACCCAAACTGGTCCGCAAAGTTGGCAGTCATCTGTTGGATCTGATAGTCCGAGAAGGTCTGTAGAGAATAGGGAATATGTGATTTCACCAAATAGTGTTTGATTATTGGGATGTTTTTCAAGATTTTTCTACCTGTTGCAGAGACATATCATTAGGGAAGTCGTCATCTTCACTGGATGAGTGGATATTGTGGGTGCTTACCTGCAGAACAGAGCAGAAGCTCAGTGGCCTCATCTTAAGCCAAAAGATGGTCGCTATGGGTTCTTGAGTTTAATTCCTAGATTTCTTTTCCCTGAACCTTTTTATATGCCTTGGTCGTTTCTTGTGTGGCTTTACATTCCCTGCCACTGAGTGGCTTCTCTTCTTGCTGCAACATGGGGTGGCTCTCTGCTCTCCGCAAAAACTGAGCCAAAATTGCCACTAAAAACTGTAAAATCATACCAAAGTATCATTAGAAGCACACTATCTGATACTGGTTATGATTTAAAAGCCATAGACTGCCATTCCAAACTGTGGCAATTTGCATAGAGGTTATGCTCTAAAACTGAATTAAAACTGCTTAACAGAGCAAGTTTGTAACAATCATACATCTTTAACAATAAGAATCTGTAGACGGGTCTCATAGAAGCCTGTCTGCTCCATTCAGTGTTAAAACTGGTCAATGATCACCAATGCCAGGGAACTGTCATTGCTACAATTTATATTTTAAATATTAAATTAACCTTTATTTAATTTCTCTTTGGGATCAAGAAAGCATTTTTGAATTTGAATTAACAATGAAAAATTGTTTAACTTCACGAGTCAATTTAAAAAAAAATGCTTTGAAGACAATGTTAAACATTCAGTCTCCATGGGGCCGGCGTAAGCAGAAGTCTGTACTTCCTCTAATTAAATACTTTCAATTAGGTTGACCAGGAAAGGGTGGGGCTGAAACAAAATGCTCAGGATATTTAACCAGTAATAAATACTAAACAGAAATACTGCTCCAGAAAACTATAATGGGTCCTGGAAAACGTTACTGCAGTGGAAACAAACCTATAGATATTCTTAAAAGTGAAGCAATGAAAATCCTCTGGATTAATCAAATACAGAACATTTAACATTATGTTCGAAAATCCATCCACTTAAACTGAATGATAAATTTCTTGCAGGGCAAATACCTTTGGCTGGGTCTGTGTGAACGCAAGCTGCCAAGTGGATTCTCTGACAAAAGCCATCCATATTGTTTGTAATTAATAATTAGGCACACAGGTGGGATATGTTTTTATTCCATCTTGCGGGTTATTAAGTACTTTCTCTTTACAATTGTAATTCCAGTAGTTGAAAAGCTTGTTACTGCTCATCTGGACTCTCTGTTGTACTGCATGGTCTATCGCTGCTGTTATCACAACTAAAGTCAACCAGAAAGGGCTTAAAGAACAGAAGAGAGGGAGTAATGAGGGCCTATTCAAAGTATTTTATTGAAATGGGAAAAAGTGTGTTCAGTTGAAAGATGCCTCACCAGCTCTACTGTATTCCTTCTGTTGGTTTCTCTGAGGGTTTCATCGACGAAGTTCTCCCAGCGACCCCTGCAGTCTTCTGGCAGCTCTGAGGTAAAATCAACCCATACACAGATGTTTATTTTTGATCAACCTTTCATCTAGAATGATAACTCATTGGATGGTAGAAGCTACACCTTTGATAAGGTCTGTGATTTGTGCCTGTACTGGTCCCTTTTCCAGGTTTTGGACCACCATGTTGGCAATCCTGGTCAGATGACCCATGTTGCCTCTTCTGGTGCCACCCTCAGCCCTAACAGTGACATAAACATAAGGAGAGTAAAACAACACTCATATTTGTCCTAAATTAAATCTCTTAAGGATAAATAAAAGTTCCTCACTGTATTTGCTCATTCTCCTCCCAGGCATTCAGGATCCTCTGAACAAGCTGACACTTCTGGAAAAGCTGAGGATCAAACACAAACACAAAAATCATCCTGTGGGGACAGAAGCAGGACTGGGTATTGTTAAGAACCTCACAATTTAATTTGATTTCGATTCTTTTGGTCACAATTAAATTTGATTTAGATTAGATATTGATTAAAATATTTTGATATTGACTTAAATTTTATTTAAATGGAACAGTGCCTATTAATGAAAGTATAATATTGTCATAAATACACCAGATTTAGCAAGGTGTTAATGTCCATCCACAGGCCATAAAGCAAATAGCACAACATATAAAAATAACATTAATAGAATTTTTAAATAAGAATAAGGAATACAGTAAAAATTAAAAATATATATATATGGGATCAGGAAAGCCTATTTTAAGACACCCATTTCCTGCCCATATGAATAGCCGTGGTGTATACATCACTTAAACAGTGTATACATTAACATTTTTGAGCAGTAAATATCTGAAAACAAGAGTAGTAAAATAATACTTATGCTAAACTTGGAATACAAAGGTTAGAATGTAGAAGTATTGTATTGAATTGAAGTGTATTTAAACCTAATTCACCATTAATCATATTTGAACAATATTGACATTTTGACCCACACTCTTCACCGTAGGTAGTAGTAATGGACACCAAATAGCCGTTAGCACCGTCAAACTCAAAAAGAAGAAGATAACAACTTTGCATCAAACTGTTTTAGAAATGACACTGAGCATATCAGCAGCAGGCAGTCGTAACGACAGTCACTCTGTGCCACACTGGCAGGTCTGCTACGAATGCCAGCAGCAAAGACATGGTGCTAGGTCCTAAGCTAACTCATGACTTTCTGCCAGAGTTTATTCCACTGGCAGAAAGTGTGGGAAATGTAGCAAGTGGTGCGATCAACTATGAAATCTCAAACATCCATTGACAGTGTGAATGACTCACTAAAGTGTTGCTCACCATCCCGCAAACCTGGGATTTATACGGCCCGCGGGTCACATCCGGATGTGACTGACTGGCCCGTATGACAGACCTGGGCATTGTACAGCCCAGACCACATACCCTTACTTGACTCTTACCGCCGTGTATACTTTAACTGGAAATTCCAAAATAAACATACCTTCTAATTTCATCTCATTCATGGACTAAAGCTGCACTGCTTTTATTCTGAAGTTGCTGTTTTTCTTATTCATGCAAGACGTGCGCGTGATTGAACGTTATCAGAAGACTACTTTAGCCCTCAAAATGTCAGCTCAGGCTAAAAAAAGAAAGGTAGATTCCGAATGTAGGATTTTCAACAAAAATTGTATTTGTAAGTATTTATTTACTGAAGTTGGAGGTAAAGCCGTGTATTTAGTTTGTGGGGACCAGATCGCTGTGCTTAAGGACTACAATCTGAATCGGCATTACCAGACGAAACATGGGGAGAAATATAAAAACTTGACTGATGTCGAAAAAGCGTGAAAATCGGAAGCTTTGTTAGCTAAACTGCGAACCCAGCCAGGCTTTTTTTTTTTTACCAAGTTCCACGCATCCAGAAATGCAGCAACCAAGACCAGCTTTGTGATATCCCACAAAATAGCCAAAAACAGCAAGCCATTCTCAGAGGGGGAGTTTATGAAAGAGTGCTTGGTAGACTCTGCAGTGCTAATATACCCTGAAAAAAAAGCCGCATTTGAGCAAGTCCAGGCGGACTGTGATGAGGAGGATCGAGGACATTGCTGGGAACCTGGAGCTACAGCTGTAACGTGAAGTGCCAAGTTTTGACTTTTTCTCTGTGGCTTTGGATGAGAGCTATGATATCCACGACACAGCCCAGCTACTCATATCACTCCGTGGGATAACACCGGACTTCAAGATTATGGAGGTGCTGGCAGCTAATGCAGTCTTTAAAAGGGACGACGACAGGGAGCGATCTCTTCACGGAGGTAAATACGTGAGTGGACAAGTTGGAACTGAAATGGGACAAATTGGTAGGTGTTACCACGGACGGTTGTCCAAATCTTACAGGAAAAATGTTGGACTTTTAAAACGTATGCAGGATAAAATGAGTGAAATTGACCCAGATCAGAAATTGGTATTTTTACATTGTATTTATACACCAACATGTTCAGCCTTTTAGCCAGGCCCTCCACAATATTTTATATTTCTTATGCGGCCCCATGGAAAAAATAATTGCCCACCCCTGCCGCAAACCCACAGGGCAGGGGATCGAATATCTATTCAATCGAATATCTATTCGATCCCCTGCTGTTTTTTCACAGGGTTTCTCAAATCAGTATTGAATTAGAACAAAATTAATAGCATTGCATTGATGAATAATTTTTTTTTATCCACCCTTAGACAGAAGTAACAAATCTTGGATTTTAGTTCAGTTTATGTCACTTACATGTGTTATAAGAGGATTATGGACAGAGTTTTCTGGGTAGCTTGTGTCCTTCTGCTCTACCTCCCTCTCAGTGCTGGATGCTGATGGATCCCCTTCATGGTTCTGTGGACCCAGGACAGGCCGTTCATCTGATGAAGGATGGTTCAGAATGGCTGCCACACACAGCTCCACTTGAAGGTGCAAAAAGTTATTCCAGGTATATTTGAAGAACAGATCCTATCCAAGAAGCAAAAACCATCCAAGTTAATGTGTTACACGATCAAAAAGTGTAGACAGCTAAGCATTAACTACCGGAAATGACCAGTGCTAAGGCATTTCATTTATCATGAAAAACTGCAGCACCATGGACCTACCAGCAGTAGGTCCATGGTGGCAAGATTGCAGAGCTCTTGACAGATGCTGGGTGCACTGGTCTGCAGCAGGGCAGCCACCAGCCGGGCCACATGAAGGCGGGCATTCCCCAGGGGCTGCTCCAGAATGCCAACAGTCATCAATATTGCACTTTTCTGTGGAGAGAAAAATCAAAACTGGTCTAAACTTGTTATCAAGGACGCTGATTTCTGTTTCAATCTGTACACTAAAATTGTGCAACAGTCTTAGTCTTCCAAACAATGACGTGGAATTTATGGATTTAAAAAAAATCATTGTTACTGACTCTATGTAATGTTTATATTCTCTAAGGTAGTAAAGTTTAGATTTTTAATGTCTGCCAGCCATAATCATCTACAATTCCAAGACATAAAGGCCTGAAATATTTCCCTCTGTGTTTAATGAGTCTATACAAGATACAAATTTCACTTTCTGAAATAAGAGATAAAAATATTGAACTGTTTCATGATAGTCCAATTTTTTTCAGATGAAGCTGTAATTGTTCTCTTTACCTTAGGGGGATCCAGAAGAAGCTGCTGGAAGTCTTTTAAATGGGGCTCAATGGCATTTAAAATACTGCTGTTGACAGTGTAAGACCTTTCGTAACCCTGAGAATACAGTTCCATTAACCCTTCCAACCTTGAAGAAACAAAAATAGAAGAGATACAAAATCAGTTAATGTCACCACATGCATTTAAAATTAAAGCAGACTTGTTTTCCTGAAAAAGCTTTGAAGAAAGTGTTCTCTATGAAAATACTGAAAGCAGAAATTTGGGACTACTGTGAGGAAATTTTTCTGCCATAATTCAAGAGCACACATTAGTTTGAAAGCAGGATTACAAATCTTTTGTTATCAGAACTTTTAATACTTTTGCTTACATTTTCATTTTTTAAGCAGGATTACATGTCTTTCTTCTCAAAACTTGTAATGTTTGTTCTCAAACCTTTCTTCTCGACCTCTTGCAGAACGCTGCTTGTTTACAAAACATTCTCTGATTGCTTTTGGAACAAAAATGCACCATCATCTGTCATCATCTCAGCCAATAGAATGAAAGTGTTGTAGTGGATGCATTTGTGTGGCTACTATCAATTGTAGCAACCTGTGCCACCGACTGAATGTAGGGGGAAACAACAACCTCAGCCTCTGAGCATCCGTGTTACAACATAGTCACGACATGATATCTATCTATCTAAATATATATAATTAGATGTATCTAAAGAGATATCTATATAGATAAATATAAATATAGATCTATATTTATCTATATATAGATAGATAAATATAGGCGACTGTGGCTTCATGGTAGAGTAGTCGTCTTGCGATCGGAAGGTTGTAGGTTCGATTCCAGCTTCTTCCTGCCACATGTCGATGTGCCTCTGGGCAAGGCACTTAACTCCAAATTGCCTACCGATCTGCGTATCGGTGTATAAATGTGTGTGTTTGTGAGTGCGTCTGGGTGAATGTGACTCTAGTGTAAAGCGCTTTGAGTGGTCAAAATGACTGGAAAAGCGGTATATAAGTTCAGTCCATTTACCATTTTACCATTTATAGATCTATCTAAATAAATATAGATCTATATTTATCTACATATCTATATATCTATGTATCTATACATCGATAAATATAAATAGAGACATAGATAGACATAGCTACATAGATATAGCTAGATAGATATGATGTCGTGACTATGTTGTAACACTGTTGATTAGAAGGCTGTTAGTGATCAGAAGCTGGCAGATGTTAAGTGTAACACAGAGCAGAAAGCTGAGGTCGTTGTTTCTCCCTACATCCAGTGGCTTGCACAGGTCCCTAAAAGATAACGCCCTGGCAGTTGCCCATATTGCCCATATCAGATACCACCACTGTCTGCACCATTAAATGTAGCAATTAAGGCAATGCCCCAATAGTAAACAACGCTCAATTATGAACACTGACCAAGGAGTAATAAGCAAGAAGTAGCCAAGCACAAGGCGAGCACTTTGACTGTTCTCACTCCCTTTCCCACTGCATGAAGCCAGGTAGCACAGTGCTGTAATGTCTACCACCATGACATGTGACGAAAACAATCAAAGAGCAATGAGCATGCTCTGCGTGCTCTTCTGTTCTTGTGTTTTATATATTCACTAATTAAATAAATATCAATCTATATAATTAAATAAAGTAATAACTGCAGTGTATGAAGAGCATTACAAGAACAGCTCTCAGTGAGGCTCCAGTTCTATCGTCTTAGTAAAGAGCTGTTCAGAAGACTTGGATAATTTGGGAATGTCACATCACTGTACTGCAGAATTTGGTCACAGCGTTGTCCCATATATGCAACATGTCAGTCAACACCAGTGACAGCTTTTTTCATACAATTTGTCCCTTCACAGCTAGTTTTGTTAACATCACGTCCACATAGCTTACCCTTTCTTTGAGCTTCTTTTCTAAGTGACGATAAAATTTAGATGTAGTCCCCACCATCTGTAAAAGCGAAGCGCTGCTGAATTTACATGTCGCCATATCTTATGATTTATGTAGCTGGATTCTATTGCCGACAATTAGACAGACATCTGCCGCTCAGAAAAAACACCTGAGCATGTCTTGGAGCGCCGCGTGCACGTGAAATGGGAAGGCGAAATGTGACAGAGGTAACAGAAACACTTAATTAGTAAGCCACGTTGTTGCTTGAATTTTAATTGGTATGTTTTGCATAGATGTTAATAAATAAACTGGACAATATGATGGCAGTTAAGTGATAATTATAAAGTTGTGTTCTTGACCGATCTTGAAATAAAATCCAGAGTCCTCAAAGCCAGAGACCGAGACAATACAGAGACTAAATGTGGTCAAATCAGAGACGAGACCATCAAAAAGTGGTCGAGACCAGTCTTGAGTACTACAATATTAGTAGCCACACAGGCACGCTCACTAGAAAGAAACAAACACACCCAGTACAACAATTTCATTTTACTGGTGTGGTTGCCAGCAGACGGTGTATTTTTTGTTAAAAATCAAGCAGAGAACGTTTTGTAAACAAACAGAGAGTTCTGCAAGACCACCAAGAGAAGGTTTGAGTACATTACAAGTTTTGAGAAGAAAGACATGAATCCTGTTTTCAAAATGAAAATATAAGTAAAAGTTTAATACTTTTACTTAGTTTTGAGAACAAAAGACATGTAATCCAGATTGAAAATGTGTGCTCTCGAATTATGGCCAAAAAATTCCCCCATAGACTACATTTAATGAAGTATTGCAAATAAACAACTTTCTATAATTGAATGGAAAACATGTAAAAACACTGATGTTTATCAGAGGTGATTGACTTCTGATGGAAGTTCATTTATTTTGTAAAGTTAAAATGCGACAGAAGAGGGGAGTATAAAGAAATTCACTGGATATTCAGCCAGGGAGTAATGGAATCTATAAATGAAAAATAGTGGATGTACATACAGTGACTGGTCATCAAAGTGAAACTGAAAAAAAAAAAGCCATTTTATCACATCACATAGGGAAAACCTATGTATTGGGAAAACCTATAATGAAGTGTGGGATTCTGGGAAATGGTAACTCTTTGAATGTATTTGGGAATTGCTTTGACAAACACCAGTTACCAGTTCAGAAAATATCTTATTAAAACAGCTTTGTTCCTTTTGGTGATTCACACATGCTCACAATAATGTGTGCCAACATATCAAAAGTAAAACAAATTGAGACCAATGTCACTGTATAGCTCTGATGTATTGTTGGTGAGTTGACTTTTATTAATTCAGTTTGTTTAAAAGTGTTTGGCATAAAAAAGTTCAGCCTCTTTTATGCCAAACACAGATGGCACAAAAGGTGCAGCAGCACAACCTGATGGATTCCTACAGGCACTTTATGGTAGTGCCTGCTTTAAGTGCGATTAGTTTGTAAAATAGTATGCAAGTATGTAAAATATAAAAAATATATTTTTACGTATTTGTTCAAACCGTCATTACATCATGACAGTATTGCATGAGACACAATCTGTGAAGAAAAAAAAAATTAAATTAAAATCAAGCTCCACTTCCTTCTCCAAGTGCCATCTAAAAACAACCAATCAGAGCCAGGATGAGGTTCTTAGTCAGGGATGGAGATAGAAATTTATTTTTTTTTTACCAGCCACTATTTTTTCTTTTATTTACAAACCCCATCAGTACAAACAAATTATATAAAACATGATTTATTCTTAACTCTAAGAAAACAGGTTTACTGACAAGTTTACCATATAAATGTTCTTATTCAGACTAATTTAACTTAATAAAGCATGGGCTGATAGCAGCTAATCTGACCTCTTCCTCAATCTGTCTCTGGTCATAGCACTCTCATCATCATCCTCCAATAACAACAAATCCCCCTCCTCACTAATCACTAATTCCCCTTCCTTCTCTGCTTCTGGATATGCTCCAGCAGTCAGTTTGTGTGGTAAATATATCAGTTAGTTTGACACATTTTTCTGAGTGGGCTTAGGTGCTTTTTAGCTTTTGCTGGCCTGCCTTGTCACAAATTCGCTCACTTCTCTCCAACTCTAGTTAGCTGAAACTTTGCAAGAGGAGAAGGGAGAGGCGGGCCAAGGAGGACTGAGAGATTTCATTGGGTAAGGCCCAATGTCCATCAATAAAATCCTGTTGTGGTTGATAGAAATTTATTTTAATACACTTTTTTGTTAAAATATGACAGCCATGGGGTGTGCCGTGGTGGCGAAGGGGATAGCATGACCCATGTTTGGTGGCCTTGAGTCCTCGACACGGCCGTCGCGGGTTCGACTCCCGGACCAGACGATATTTGCCGCATGTCTTCCCGTCCTCTCCTTCCCCCTTTCCTGTCAGCCTACTTTCATATAAGGGACACTAGAGCCCACAAAAGACCCCCTGGAGGGGTAAAAAATAAATAAATAAAAAATATGACAGCCATGGGCGTCTTGACTGATATGTGCATCAGTCGAGACGCCAGACGGTCACTCCTCCCCTGAATGGGAGTTCAAACTGAACGCAAGGTTTTTTTCAGTTCAAATTGCCAACCTGACACAGTGGCGGGTGAGTTGCTCAAATTCACATGCCACTTCATATTTTTACCCGCATTTGGCCAATGGGGGGGTGCTAGTTTCCACCCCGGATCTTAGTGCTGTCAATCAGATTGTGTACACACTGCACAGTTTTCCTGGAACAGTAAGTTATTTCTCTGGCATTAGTACATTAGGCGGGCTGCACAGTGGCGCAGTTGGTAGCACTGTTGCCTTGCAGCAAGAAGGTCCTGGGTTCGATTCCCGGCCGGGGTCTTTCTGCATGGAGTTTGCATGTTCTCCCTGTGCATGCGTGGGTTCTCTCCGGGTACTCCGGCTTCCTCCCACAGTCCAAAAACATGACTGTCAGGTCAATTGGTTTCTCTAAATTCTCCCTAGGTGTGAGTGTGTGTGTGCATGGTTGTTTGTCCTGTATGTCTCTGTGTTGCCCTGCGACAGACTGGCGACCTGTCCAGGGTGTACCCCGCCTCTCGCCCGGAACGTAGCTGGAGATGGGCACCAGCAACCCTCCCGACCCCATTAGGGACAAGGGTGAACAGAAAATGGATGGATGGATGGATAGTACATTAGGCAGCAAGTACATTAAGGAGATTGACAGCCCTAAGGCCTTCCTTCTGGATCTGATTGGTCGTTTTTGACCAATCAGTATTTCTGCAGACGGCAATAGTAACACTGGGAAAAGGCAGAGATCGATTTTTTCACAAATTATCCATCTCATATTACACTGTCATGACATGGTGACAGTTCTAACAAATATGTAAAAAAAATATCTATATTTTTTATAAAAGTTATATATTGCAGTTTTAAAAGTGCATGAATTTCAGTTGGAAGGCATTAAACTGGACTTTAAATTTTGCACTGTGTAATCTAACGTGTGAGATATAGTAACAAATAATTCTCTTCCTTTTAACATTCAACTGGTAAAATGTTTAATCCTGACAGCTGAGTAATAGAGCAGATTTTCAAAGACATAGTGGGCTCAATACTTCAGCTGGTCAAGTCTGGTTTGGTAGCATAAAAGGCAGTGGTGGGCCGTCAGGGCCTGCAAGGCCTTCTCTGCTGGCCTAAAAATATCTGAATCACAGACTGATGTTAATTTTATTTTGTCCATGAATACGTATTAAATTAATCCAAATGGTCTGTCCGCTTCCTTTCATTGCTAACCCCCTGGTTGCGCTGCTTCCAGACGTGTATTTTCATATTTAAGCATTTAACCAATCACATTTCAGCCACTATTTGTTGCCAGGGTCAAAGAAATCTGCCTGGAGGCCTTCACAATCAGTTCTGCGGGCCCTGTAACATAAAATAAATGTTGATCAAACTGTTGCTTCAACCAATCAGATTTTGAGTTGGCAACACCAAGGCCTTCTAGCAGGCGTACGGAAACGTCAGCGTATTCACACGCTCTGATTGGATAGTCAAAGAGTGTAATAGCCAGAGCTAGCAAACTGCATCTGTAGCTAGCTGCACAAGCAAAGATATTGTTGTGTTGATTTAATAGCTGTTTTGTCAACCCACAATGGGTGAAGGAGGAGAAGAAATGGATTTGGTTGGAGATTTACTGTCAAAGCCATTTTCAAGGCGGACTTTTCAAGAAAAGCTGGACATTGTTAAGCAAGGTCGGGCAACTCCGAAGCTAGCGAGCCTGTCACAACCGGGAAAAGGATTTGTCCACCACTTTCAGTCTACTAACTACGAGTGGTACTCCTGGCTCACAGGCTCCGAGGAATGCTGCAAATTGTATTGCTGGGAGTGCTTGTTATTTGCCACTGATCGACATGGTGTTTGGAGCCACATTGGATTTGTAAATTTGACTTGCCTAACCAAGGCAGCAACGAGGCATCAAAGCACTGCTGGACACTTACAAGCAACGGTGCTTTCCAAAACTTTTGGGGAAACCAGAGTGGATCTACAGCTGAGCGAGCAAGTGCGCAGGGAAACGGAGCTCCACAACAAAAAGGTGAAGAAAAATAGGGAAATCTTAAAAAGACTGAGTCATTTTTTTTGGGCAAGCAGGAACTTTAATAGAAAGGAGGATGGATTTTGTGTACAATCAGGATTTTTGGTGAGTAAAATGTTGCTATATTCCTAAATAGTATTGCAATTTTATCAGGTTATTTTTGATGCTTTTTTTATGTGTGTCGCAGCTGTACCTGCAGTAGATTTTTTATAGCCTTAAAATAGTTATTGAGGGTTGGATTGATTCAGACGGAGCACTACTGAAGGCCTAGGGGTGAAATACACGGCCCGCCACTGATAAAAGGGTATCACTAAACGTGAGGTGAATAATCATCTCATGGCTGCTTGATGGGAAAAGACATGGTACTCACCCAGACCTTCTGGTCTCCAATAAGGTAAGTAGCACTTGAGTTCCATTAACAATGGAGGCCTCACTCTTCTCCCCCTCAAACATATTCTTGAGAAGCCCTGTTACAGTTTCCTGCCTGGAAAACACGGAAGTAAAAGGCTAAAAAAAAAGCAAGCATACAAGCACAAGTCTTCCATCGGTTCCTGTAGCATAAGGAACTATTCCGATGTAAATACATAAGAATTATCTAAAGAAAAATTACTGTTCAACGGGCTTTGCTAAGAGAATTAACTCGACCCTTCCTTTTACATCTGTAGCCTCTGAATAAGTATACCGTAAACATGCTTTTAAAAATGACACTAAAAAGGATTCAAGACACACAGAGAGATATGTTCCAAGTATTTTTTGTTTTATGATTCCTGGGAATAATCATACCCAGAATTTTTCCTTTATATCTGCAGATCAGTATTGACATAGTTAGGTTTGTTTGTGTTTGCAATGGCTGATTTTGTTCTATGAAACTAACAGTCATTCAAAACTTACGACTCCAGTACAGTCAATAGTGGGTCACACTCCACATTATCAGGCATCTGATTGGCCTGATCTCGACTAAGGCGGATGATATCACAAAGTGTCTGGGACGCATTTGATTGTCTCTGAAAATAAAAACAATTTATTCATTTCAGAGAGGAATGTTTCAGTTAATACTAAAGTACTAAGTGGTAGTAAAACTGAGTAGGTCCGGCTGAGATGACATACTTCTTCATCATTGCCAGTATGAATAAGTTCTATGAGTCTCTGTACCAGCTTTTCCTCATTTAGCCACTGGAAAAGGACAAAATGCTGTCAAAAATTGTTCTGAAGACTTGTAAAAGCAAGCGTTTTTGGTAACTTACATGAAGCACTTCCTGCCTTAAAGGCGCAGGTTCCACACAACTGATAAGGCGAAGAAGCAGGTCCATCATGGCAGAGGCATCAATGTGTTTAAGCACCAAACCAATAAAGCCTTCCTTTTTCTTTAAAAATGTGATAACCTGAAAAAAACATAATGAAAAATTATTAGAATTTTCGTGGTGACCAAAAAAATCGATTCTAAGCTGAATTCTTAGATTTTTTAATGAACCTGTTCTGTTTTCCTGGCAATCAGATTGCCAATGGTTTTACTGAAGAAGCTGGCGAGTAAAGGATTAAGGGGCGGCTCGTTATCCAGGAATTTGTAGAGCGTCTCAAGGAGAGATTCATCCCCACCAAGCTTATCATTTATAATGGACACATCTGAGGTCAGGAGCTCACAAGCTATATTTGGAAACCTTCCAAGACAAAATCATGACAGTCAGAATACTTGTTCGTACAACAAAAACATAACAGAATTGAAGTATTTTCTTGTAATAAATTATATCAAATATTACATAAAAAAGGAAATTGCAAAAAAGTCAACTGATTTCAGAAATGAAATTCAAAGAGGGAAAATCATTTTATACAGATTAGTTGCTAATTTATTTCAAGTGTTTATTTCTAAAGAACAGAAGCTTATGGATGACCAGCACTGGCGTCAACCAGAGGCACTATTCTCTGAACTATTCTTCTGGTCAGTAGAAGAATAGTGCAGTTAACCAGGTCTGGTTAACTAAGTCCATTGTAATTGGTCTGATTAGGGACAATGATAAGCGGACGGACAAACATGAGTAGGATCAGCTCGTTTACTGGAGCAGTCAGAACTGTCTGGGGTGTGACCCGCTCCAAACTGTGGCAATGATGTTAATTTCTGGAGAACTCCCCACACACAGCTCCTAGGTCTCCCTTATATATACATATAAGCCTGGCGAGAATTTGATTTCTGTAGCTGATGAAGCTGATTAGATTGTGCATGCCACCTTTCACTCAAACTGGACAATTTGGAAGGTGTTCTTGCAGAGAAGTTTCACCTGTATTGATATTTATATTAATCCACGAATCATTTTTGACAGAGAATACTGCAGCAAGGTAGGCGTCAAGTTTAAAAGCCACAGCGTTTGCTCTGCTTGCACAGGCTCAAGGTAGAATGATATATCTTTATGAACAAAGAATTATGAATGCTGTATGCATTTACACATGCTCGCCTAGCGCTTGGCTATGTGTCTTCACTTGATAAAGTTTGTATGTGTTCCCCAGTGTGCCAGTGCATTAGGGACTATTGTGCTTGCCTCGTAGTCATGCAGCAAGTTATTTATTGTGACACCATGATGCTTAAAAATGCAACATATCAAATGTCCACTGAACTTCTGCATTGCTCAAGTCCGACAGAGATAGTGTGACCGGGACCTGTAACACGTGAACAAGCGCAACAGGGTCCGTTGCTGACAATGTCATTTAACTTGCCCCATAAATCCATGGCAGTATGGATTTATGTATATGTATGTATGTATATAAGTATACGTAAGTATGTATATAATGTACAGTGTTTGTTGTCATCAACTGTGTGTATAACGTGTTTCGTGTGCAGAGGAGCGATCATAAACCGCATAGAACATGCGGTTTATAGAATCTGTATAATTCTATACAGATTTATACAAATTTATACAGGCAGTTTTCTTGGCTCATTGCAGGGGGCACTAATGATCCCAGACATTGGTCTTGTGACTCTCCATCTGCAGTAAATAAGTGAAGTGCAGCAATAGATTTATTGTTTTCGCCTCTCTTCCGACATAAACGTGGATGATTACATTTCTATACTTAAATAGTTTAAGTGCATCACTTATTAAAAATACCAAAATAAACATTAAGCCTAAAACCATACTATTGCAACAGACAGAATGTTCTGTACTTTGTGTGGTAAATATTTGAGTGGTTTTTAGTGTTGAAATAAAGTGGCATTGTCAGTTGCTATGGCAACAAGTCTGCATGTAGGTTGGCCAATACAGAGAGCAAGACAGAAATAGTTTTGTGAGTTGTACTTCAACGGGTTTTCCCTTTGCTGTGGAGCATAGCACTAAATTAATAATATCTACATTTCCAAGTGTTATTGAGTTAACGGAATTATTCTACTGTGGCAGCGCGGCTATGGCATGTGAAATTATAGTCTTTTTGACTATGAATCATGTGATAACTATGCATGTATACATGTCATGGACATATATAAACATGTCCACGTAAACTGTTCAGAATAAAAATACATCATGTAAATATCCCAATTTGAATATTCTGATTGGATTCAACTCCATCAGAATGAAATTATTTTCAGAATGAAAGGGTGGTTTAAGCTGATTGATAATCCGAACAGTGTGGATCATGTTATTCTGATTGTGGCAAACTGACCTAACTATGCATGTGTGCACCATGTTAACATGATGCACCCATGCATTCAGTGGACAGACACTATGGAAGGGAAGAAAACCTCAATCAAGGAGTGCAGTAACATTTCAAACGTTGTTAGAACCTGGCGCTGGTCCATTCTGGGTGCTCAGAAGTCACAGAACAACTCTGCGCATCTCAGTCTCTCTATTCTGAATAAAGCCTGGGGCATGCAAATGCACATCTTGATCAGATTAAATAATACATTGTAATTTGTTTTTTTCAATCCAATCAAGGAATTTTAAACACATCTATGGTCAACAGGAGGCTGAGAGACAGCCGAGCAAACAATACAGCCAAACTGAAGGCAACTATTAAAGCAACCCAAGCTTCCATTACTCCTCAGGCTCATCTCTCCCATTCCATGCAGCATTGATTCCATAATTTATGCAAAAACATGAACTGACCAAATATGCAAGTGCTATGCAGCTAGGCCTGTCACAATAGCAAATTTTGCTGAACGATTAATTGTCTCAAAAATTATTGCGATAAACGGTAATATTGTTTGAAGACCTTTTTACACTGATTTAATGGAAATGACTTAATAATGCATGCGATTTCCTGCCAAAGATAGATACACTTTGTTTTCAAAAGAACACTTAACACTTGAGCTGATAAACAAAATAAACAAAACAACCAAAAACAAAAATAAAATGGATTCTCAGTCTCCATTAACAAAAAACTCACTTGAAAAAAACCCACTAAACACCATAAAGCCAAAGTGGAAATAAATACTGCATTCAACCAAAAGAGTGCAGATTATGAAGTCTGTATATTATGTTGCCCTTCAGTAATAATTAGATTTAAATAAAGAAGACGGGCACATCCCACTACCTGATGCAATAGTTCACACTACACGATTTTTTGCTCCTATTGTTCCCCTTACAACAATCTTAGGATGTTGGTCTTTCTAAGATTGTGTGGTGTGTTAAGGTAGATCGTTGGTGCTGCTCTGATCCAAATCAGGGTTTTTCCCGACTGGGAGAGTTAACAACACCTGTTGAATGTGACAGGTAGCCAATCAGAAAGCCCGGATTCTCCTCTGTGTTTTCTGAGGGGAAATTACAGAGGGGAATCCCAAACAGCTGACATGGCAACCTGAAGTCCAGCAGGCATTGGAGATGATATGTGGAAACAACATTAATTCAACATGCAAAGAATATAGAAATGACAAGGAGAGGAGTTGGAGCGAAATTGCTACCGCAGTTGATAAACCCGATAACTTTTCAGCTGTTCTTTGTTAACGTGACGTAAATAGGTTCTAATGATTTTCATTCAGTCAGGACTTTACGCTGACACTAGTCACATGCATTGCAGGTAGATTGTAGTAAAGCATTGATTAATACCTGGTTTTAAAATTAGTTCACTGGACTTGTAGCAATTATTTTGTGCCCATTGTTGGACACGACACGGCAGGACCGAACCCGATCGAACCGTTATACCTAGGATTTCTGTCGAGTAATGTTTGGTCTGTCAGGTTTTGAAAATGGGCCGACAGCTCGTGTGCGCTGGGCATTACACTAAGTAAAATGAGGACGGGAGGGGTCAGTGGAGAACACTGGAGTTGAGCCTTTTTTCATTCGGTGTCAACAGAAAGAGAAAAGGGCCGGAAGAGACTATAATGCCGATAATTAAAATGACGTCAATAGTTTTAATTTATCGTACCATTAATTGATTTACCGTTTATAGGCGACAGGCCTATATGCAGCAAATTAACAAACTTTCTTAGCAGGCTGACATTTCTGAGTTAAAACGGCTTTCTGGAGGGGCTAATCATCTTTTTTGAGAGACTGAATTTTGGGTTTTATTAGTTACCCTTAATCCAAAATCGACAAAAATAAATGTTTAACATATATATATTGAACTACATTACAGAATTAAATGAATTTTCTCTTCTTTTTACCATCAGGCTTATATTCTAATTACCAGTCTCTTTTCTACCCTTCCTTGCAGCCTGCATGACGTTCCAAAAAGAATATAGTGCTTTTATATAGTGCCCATCGATACATTTTTCCCCTGAACCATTATCAGTGGGTCTCACTTGAAGCGGCTTCTCTCCTCCAGGTCAGCAGGGGGCTCTGTGGTGATGAGGTTGACTAGCTCTTGCATGCAGTGGTCCTGAGAGAGGAAGAGAAGCAACCGTCTGTTTTGGGCCTTGCACTCCTGCAGGACATCATCTTCCTCCATCAGCTCTCTTAAGGTCACGTCTTCTTTGTCCAGCAACTGGTCGATGTGGGAGGTGGTGTGTAGGTCAAACTTCCAAAACATGTTGGCCGCTGGAGTGGGGAGCGCAGACCTGGAAAAAAAGAAATCAAATAAAAAGCAGTGAACCCCTGGATGCTTCATGGAAACGGTAATCAGGAACAATGAGCATCTTTATGATCATGTTAGATGATTAAAAGCATGATAAAAAATATTAAACAAATGTAGAAGATAATTCTGTGCATTTCAGGACAATATAATACAATCCTGTTGCAAATAAATGCAATCATTATCATTTCTACAACTGCAACAGGCCAGAAGTGCCCTGTTAAGAGCTCACACACACCAGTGGATGAAATCTGGATCTCTTTAATCAGACCTCCCCCACGGGCAGGCAGGCATTTGAGTTTATGCAGACAACAGAGTGTGTGGTGAGGTGTTGCATTTATCAGCATGGATCTTTTCTTAAAACACAGGCCTCTTTAGGAGATGACACACTGTGACGCTCACCATAACCTGCAAAAGACCAAAAAATATATTTTAGCACAGTATTCATAAGAGATTTTATATCTGCAAACAAAAGGACATTAACAGATTTAACCATTGCTAGCTCATGATGTGGTCACTTTTTATTTATAATCTCAAAATTGGTAGAGTGGGATGTGAGGTTACTTGCTTTAGCCCCATTATTTGAAAAGAATAATAGGGAAAGAATGCACCAATAAACAGGCAGAGATCAAAAATTGTACATGAAATGTATCAAAACTAAGAACTTCCATCATTTTCAATCTATGGAAGCTTCAACCAACAATTGCTGGGTTTCAGACACGTGACCTGGACGACGCGCAAAATTGAAGTGGATTTCTCCGATTCAAAACAAAGCAAAATTGATCACGAGTATGCTAATGCCCTAAATAGGCTGAAAGAGACAAGGCATCTCAGAAAAAATACGCATATTTAGGATATTAGTCATGTTATCGGTAAAAAAAAGACTTCTCTTATAATCTTGAGGATTTACCAGGTGTCGAGGCGATCCATATAACTATATGGAGCTGCAGAGCTCATATTATACGACGAGCCAGAAGAAAGTTTTCAAAAGCATGGAGAATACAATCATTTAGTTTCAAGTTGGGTCAAGCATTTAGGATCAAAAGAAGCATTAAATGTCTGTTGACTTGTTTATGCAGGGTGAGTAATGAATTGTGCTATTTTAAGTAATTAGTATATGACAACGATGCTATCGCAAACAACGAACTAACCCATGTTATTTCTATAAGCTTAGATCTCCTGGTAAATAATTTATTTACCTTTTGTAAACCCAAATTTATGCTGGAGTTGTACATTAATGTTGAATCGTTGTAGGATGCTGGATTCAGGTCCAATGTAGGTCAACCATTCACAGCAATCTACAGAAACCCCATGTTAGCGTCTGGCCACGAATATAGTTCCCGGCCACAAGCTGTTGTTGAATGATTGTGGATACAAAAAAATGCAGAACAGTGGTGAGGTGGAATAGATGATGAAAAGGTAGTTAATGAAAATGATGAGCAACAAAAAAAAACTTACAAAAAAAATCCACACTGAGCTTGAGCAGAAAGCAAACACAATGTAAATAAAAAATAACTAGATAACATATTCAGATACGAGGTATGCAGAGAGGAACAGGAAGCAATGGAGAAGTGAAGGGAGGAACCAGCAAGGAGTTTAAATACTGGGAGGTTGGATGCTGAACAAAAGACCTGAGCTCATAAACCAACAGGTTGCAGGAAAGCAACCCAAAATGGTCGCCTTCCTGTACATTTTAGGCCATACCTCCAAGAGACCTTGGAGGTATGGTCTCTTGGAGGTATGGCCTACACCTTTCATCAGTACTACCTGATGGAAGGTGTACTCAGAGAACTACCCTGGTTCCTGTAGAGCAGTCTTTCTCAAATTATGGTCCCCGGACCAATGGTGGTCCGCAGGCGCCCCTAAAAAGGCGCACCGAAAAATGTACAAAACTGAACCACTGATGTCTGGATGCCTAGATCCAGGGAGGCCAATGCCATCACCTTACACCTACCTTGTGGACTGCAATTAAATCTCTTGGACTAACTCTCAACATACATGCCTAAGAAAACAAACTTAAAGTACTCTGTCTCACTGCAATCAACTTATGTTTGTCACCTTGAATGTTTAAGTTGTTCATGTGTTTTCTTTTGGTTTTGATTGGTGTGTTGTGCATTTGTGAGTTACTTGTCTGTGTCTCTTTTGAAATATATAAAAAAAATAAACAGATTTTTGGAAACTTGCTCAACTGTTTCTCTGAGCAAAAGGCTCGACTGTTAATCATGGAAGTAAAACCAAAGGAGGAAATAAAAGTGCTTCCTCCTTTTTCTTTGACCTTTGCTACTCTATGAGAAGGACGGGTTTCTGCACACATGGCAACAGCAGAGCTAGCAGCATCCATCTGGCATACATTTACAGAATACACAAGAGCAATAAAAACCCACTGAGAACTCCCTGTGTACTCTGCACAAAAGCAAACGCTTGACTTTACATCCAAAACAGAAGTCATCAGAGGCTGCTTCAATAATAGCAATAATAAAGAGGACCAGTGGGACCTAAAAGGCCCAAACGTATGTGGATATTTAGAGCCAAAGAAAACATTACTTAGCAAAGTAAAAAACATTAACATAAAGGGAAACTTCCATTTACATGTGAAAACTCTTCTTAACTTTTAAACTTTCTTCCAAGAGTTTTGTCAGTTAGCATAATTAAGCTAACTAAAAAGGTAACACTGCTGGTTACATCTTGCCCTTGTAACCATATTTTGAAGTTAGACATGTAAAAATAAAGGAAGATTTACATTTTGATTCCATTCTTTTACTCAAGAAATTCCTATGGCTTATTTTTCAGAGTTTGGGTGGCGCGTTCTTAACTATAGCTACAGTATGTTTCCTTCAACTGTCATGCAAATTTAAGCAAACTTTTAAAATGTCACAAAAAGAAAAGAAAATATGATTTAGGCATGTTTGCATCAACTGGTTGGGAGCAAATTGTTCATGTTGGCATTATCATTAGGCTGATTTACTAATAACAGATTTTTGCAGAGTAATTTATAATAGCGCTAATTCACGCTATAGATTACTGTAATTGCAACAGATTGCATCAATGCAACATTTGAGAGGCTACCATATATCAGTTGCTATGCATTGTAAAATTGCAAGCCTATAAGGTCTGTGACTTTCACTTTAAATGTGTTCACAGGATTTGGGTACCTGACCATGCACCTGACCATACACCATTTCACTGTAGAGTGAAATATATCAGTCAGCTACAATTGGGCCCATGGAACAGGAAATGTTCCCAAGCACAGCAGCACCCTGCAGTTGCTGAGCCCCACTTATTCCACTTTTGTAGCTTTTGTTGTTTCATTTAAGACATTTTTGGAAATTCAAATACTTAACTGCCAAGAGAAATGAACTGAAATTAAATTTTTAAGTCAATGGGCAAGAATTAGTTTGTTTACAATTTTAAAATAGAAGCAGGATGGCACAAAATGGCAATGTAGAGAATAAATTGAAATTCAAGATGAAGGGCACTTAAGGATTGAGTTAAACTCCAGTGCAAAGCTTAAAGGAAATGTTGTGGTAGGCTCATATGGCATTGTGAAAAATTAGAATGTATCAAAGATCTACCAAAGCAGAGAGAGGGTGGGATCAGCTTGACATCAACATTAACGTTCTATGGCATCACTCAGACACATCAGGTTTGTTTTGCTCCTTCTGGTCCATGTACTATTGTTTATGTAGCAGGAGTGAAATTGTTTCTGATCTGAATGATTATCTTGTAAAGACCTAGAATTTAAATTTAGGATTACATTTTTAAAAGATAATTAACAATAATTAATAATGCTGAGTGGTTTTTGGGAATGCCCATCAGACGATGGGTATTCTGCATCAACCAAATCATCTCAGATGGGTTACCTCAGGCCCAAGTAAAAAGAAGTAAAAGTAGATTTTTAAACAACCAAAAAGAATAAAAGTGTAGCTGTACTTTGGAATTGTTAACTGCATAAGGAAGGCTTTTTGAAGATTTTTTTATTCTCATTGCATGCATAAGGAAACCACAACATTCATCTTCTTTAGCAGCTATATAGCTAAGTAAGTAAACATTTAGTGTGTGAGACTTCAGAGTGGCCTGATTTGTCTGTTTACCTTATTATCTGGCTGTCAGAGTACCACTGTATCTGGGGTTTGATTACACTTGGAAAACTGCCCAAATAATAATATGAGGAAGGGTGTGGGAGGAGTTTCCCTGATCATTTATAGCGATAGTAACACAAACCTTTAAAATATGAGATTTAATTTAACAAGTACTGTGAACTTTAAGTAACATATTTGGTTGCATTATTTGTGGGTTGGAACATCAGAATTATTCCTGACGAGTACAAAAAACATAATTCAATAAAAAAGACATTCTGAATGTTGAGAGTAAAAAACATATTACAACTGCTAATGTATTCATTTACACTGAAGTTCAAATAACTAATTTGATTACAATAATATAATCATGACAATTTTCATACAGTCAAAATACACATGGTTAGACAATTCAGTTTGAGAGAACTGAATTGTTCAGTTCTCTCTCTAAACCCTGCCCGTTTCAGAGAGCAGGGTTAACAAGCCTTGAATAGAAGGCAGATATTCTGAATAAACCTACCCAGTTCTGTAGTTTTCAGTTTCAGAACAGGAGAACAGTTTTGAGTAGGCCTGTCACGATAGCAAATTTTGCTGAACGATTAATTGTCTCAAAAATTATTGCGATAAGCGATAATATTGTTTGAAGACCTTTTTACACTGATTTAATGGAAATGATGTAATAATGCATGCGATTTCCTGCCAAAGATAGATACACTTTATTTTCAAAGGAATATTTAACACTGGAAATGATAAACAAAATAAACAAAACAACCAAAAACAAAGATAAAATGGATTTTCAGTCTCCATTAACAAAAAACGCACTTGGAAAAAAAAACTAAACACCATAAAGCCAAAGTGGAAATAAATACTGCATTCAATCAAAAGAGTGTAGATCATGAAGTCTGTGTACTATATTGCCCTTCAGTAATAATTAGATTTAAATAGAGAAAATGGGCACATCGACTACCTGATGCAATAGTTCACATTACATCCTATTTTTCCTCTTACAACAATCTTAGAACGTTGGTCTTTCTAAAATTGTGGTGTTACCGTAGATCGTCGTTGCCGCTCCGATCCAAATCAGGGGTGTTCCCCGACTGGGAGCTTAACGCGACCTGTTGAATGTGACAGATAGCCAATCAGAAAGCACGGATTCTCCTCTGTGTTTTCTGAGGGGAGATTACGTCGGGGAATCCTTAACAGCTGACACGGCGCAACCCGAAGTCCAGCGGACATCGGAGATGATATGTGAAAACAACATTAATGTTTATTCAACATGCAAAGAATATAGAAATGACAAGAGGAGGAGTTGGAGCCAAATTGCTACCGCAGTTGATAAACCCGGTAACTTTTCAGCTGTTCTTTGTTAACGTGACGTAAATAGGTTCTAATGATTTTCATTCAGTCAGAACTGACACTAGCTACATGCATTGCAGGTAGATTGTAGCATTGATTAATGCCCGGTTTTAAAATTAGTTAACTGAACTTGTAGCCATTATTTTGTGCCCATTGTTGGACACCACGCGGCAGGAACGAACCTGATTGAACTGTTATACCTAGGATTTCTGTCGGCTAATGTGTGGTCTCAGGTTTTAAAAATGGGCCGACAATCGGCTGACAGCTTTAAGATCGTGTAGTGTGCGCTGGGCTTTACACTAAGGAAATGAGGAAGGGGGGAGTCTATGGAGAGCACCGGAGTTGAGCCCTTTTTCATTCAGTGTCATTAACAGAAAGAGAAAAGGGCCGGATGAGACGATAATGCCGATAATTAAAATAATGTCGATAGTTTTAATTTATCGTGCGATTAATTGATTTATCGTTTATCGCGACAGGCCTGGTTCTGAGTCAAGTTACCTCTGAATTAAGGGTGTGTGCAAGACAGTATAGAAGAAGCCCTCATCAGGCGCACCTAAAAACCTTCAATTTTCTCAAAAGCCGAGAGTGCGTCTTATAATCCGGTGCTGCTCATATATGGACCAATATTGAGCCACAACAGGTCTCGCAACTACGGTAAGCAGTCGCCAACTTCATTTTCCCCCGTAGAAGAAGAAGCGCGCAGTGTACGCATGGTTTCGTGTAAAGACCCCAAAATGGCTCCTATTAAGAGACACGCTTATGACACAGATTTTAAGCTCAAGGCGATCAGTCACGCAGTAGAACACGGGAATAGAGCTGCAGCGAGAGAATTTAACATGAACCAATCAATGGTGCGGAAGTGGATATATATTGTGATTGCACTAACGTTTGATTTAGTGTAACAGTATCAGACTGTTTTTTTACGTGTTTATTGAATCGAGGAAAAGTTCCCCTCCACTATATGTTATACCTTGCTGTTATTAAAAGATAAACTGTGTCACAAAAATCACTTACTTTACCTCGGGGAAAATATTAAAACAGCTGTTTATTCATTTGGGGAATGAATGGAGTTTTCAGAACGCTGGTTTGTAATCTATTAATAAAGTTTGACTGACCTATCTGACTGTTTTGTTGACATTCCCTTTAGCGCAGTTCCAGCTAATGGATGCATAACGTAACCCCAGCCTCTACTGTAGTGTCTGTTCTATGCGCCTTATAATGCGGTGCGCCTTATATATGAAAAAAGTTTTAAAATAGCCCATTAATTGAAGGTGCGCCTATAAACCTATGTCTTAAATTTGAAAGACAAATATTTTACTTATCCCTAAAGAAGGGTTCAGTGAATGTGCATATGAAACTGGTGGGTTCGGTACCTCTAAAAAGGTTAAGAACCACTGATCTACACATAAGCCTGTCACGATAACAAATTTTGCTGAGCAATTAATTGTCTCAAAAATTATTGCTATAAATGATAATATTGTTTGAAGACCTTTTTAAACTGCTTTAATGGAAATGACGTAATAACGCATGCGATTTCCTGTCAAAGATAGATACACATTCGTTTTCAAAACAACACTTAACACTGGAACTGATAAACAAAATAAACAAAACAACCAAAAACAAAAATAAAACAGATTCTCAGTCTCCATTAACAAAAAATATACTTGAATAAAAACTAAACAACATACAGCCAAAGTGGAAATAAATACTGCATTCAACCAAAAGAGTGCAGATTATGAAGTCTGTATACTATGTTGCCCTATAGTAATAATTAGATTTAAATAGAGAAAATGGGCACATCCAACTACATGATGCAATAGCTCACACTACACGTTTTTTTTGCCCAGATTTTCCCCTTAAGAAAATCTTAGAATGTTGGTCTTTCTAAGATTGTGTGGTGTGTTATGGTAGATAGTCCCTCTGATCCAAATCAGGGGTTTTCTCCGACTGGGAGCCTTACAAGCAGCCTGTTGAATGTGACATGTAGCCAATCAGAAAGCACGGATTCCCCTCCATGCTTTCTGAGGGGAAATTACGGAGGGGATTCCCAAACAGCTGACACAACCCGATGATACATGGGAATAACATTAATGTTTATTCAACATGCAAAGAATACAGAAATGACAAGGGGAGGAGTTGGAGCGAAATTGCTACCGCAGTTGATAAACCCGGTAGCTTTTCAGCTGTTCTTCGTTAACGTGACGTAAACGAAGAACGTCACGTTCTTCAAATGAATGTTCAGTCATTCAGTCAGGACTGACACTAGCCACATGCATTGCAGGTAGATTGTAGTAAAGCATTGATTAATGCCTGGTTTTAAAATTAGTTCACTGGACTTGTAGCCATTATTTTGTGCCCATTATTGGACACCACACGGCAGGATCGAACCCGATTGAACCGTTATATCTAGGATTTCTGTCGGCTAATGTGTGGTCTGTCAGGTTTTGAAAATGGGCCGACAGCTCTAAGACTGTGTAGGGTGCGCTGGGCATTACACTGAGAAAATGAGGAAGGGAGGTTTCAGTGGAGAGCACCAGAGTTGAGCCTTTTTTTCCCCATTCAGTGTCATCAACAGAAAGAGAAAAAGGCTGGAAGAGACGATAATGCCGATAATTAAAATGACGTCGATAGTTTTAATTTATCGTATGATTAATTGATTTTTGTTTATCGCGACAGGTCTATCTACACACAAATCTGGGAGCTCCCGAAGCATGAAATGAGTCTCAAAAATACTCGTGCACTCGTAACAGGATCTGTGCGTAAATGCAGTTTTGTGTGTGTGTACCATGTGACTTCTGCGTACTTTTTCAACATTTTAGGCGTAGGAGAAGGTTTATTTTTAAGGTTTACAAATCCAGTATTACACACGCACAGATATTTTTACACACGCACAAATACTTTTACACACACACAGATATTTTGAGACTATTTTCACTCCATATCTACCTGCTCATTAAACAGTTACCTTGTCATTGGACCAGACAACAGGAGCAACTCTGATGGAATCCAAAGACATTAAAGAAAAAAAAACACCGCTCTTAGCAAAAAGCAGCAGCAGGCTAGTGGAGAGAATGAGCAGTCACTACAGCAAGAATGAACCAATCAGTGGCTGAGAACTACAGATCTCAGGGTTTCAGAGACTGCGGTGTAACTCTTCTATAAATGCAAATGCAAAGACACCAAAACCCGAACCCTTGTGCCATGCAGTGTAAAAATGCCCAGGGACATATCTAAAACTTGCAAGTTTTCGGCCCTCAAGGACCAGAATTGGACATCTGGTCAAAAAGGCAAATGGACTGAACGTATTTAGTGCTTCTCTACTCATATTGACAACTAGTCTCATTCACATACTCACACATCAATACGCAGATCAACTTGGGGTTAAGGTACTTGTTTTAAGCCACTTTAACATGTGGTTGGGGAGAAAGCTGGAATCAAACCCGTATTTTTCTGATTGCTGTTCGTGCTGAGGCACAGCTAACCCACAGTTTATTGTAAGCTATTGTGGTTATATTACTATATTAAAGAATAGCTATCAGGAGAAGGTTGTTTGGAGTGTTTGTGGGTTGACCAGGGATCTTAATTAGTGATTCGATAGGCTAAAGATCACAATTAGACAGTTTACTCTTTATCCGCTCTGATATGTAACCAGCAGGTTGTGTACTGAAAAATGTGGGGAAATCAGTTTTATGCATCAATGGCATAAGCTCATAATTTCTTCGCTTTCTGTTAGATTAAAATCTATGTCTTCTATTAAAGTTCCTAAAGTATGCTTGCTTTCTTTTGTTACAGTTCTTAGAAAACAAAAATCCAAATTAGCAGGTAAGACATAAAAAAAAAAAAAATAGAAAAGAAAAACACAAAAACCATAAATTTGTATCAAACAGAAATAGGCTGACTGGTGCACCTCTAGTAATAATCTACCAAATTCCATATGCAATAGCTGACCGAAAAGGGACATGGATCAAAATAATTTAAAACAGAGTAATACTTACCTTCAATATTACAGTTTTAGAAAATAATATACAATAAATGTGAACATTAGAAAACATTCTACATTCATCTTCACAATTAGATACTAATGACACACAGTACATGTATTATTATTGTTACCAATACACATACCCAGTAGTACACAAGTAGAACATACATATGTTTAGATGATCAACACGGAGGTGCATGGAATGACAATGGGGTTCACTAACCTGGTGGTATATAAAATCTATATCAGTGGTTCTCAAACTTTTTTCAGTGATGTACCCCCTTAAAAATATATTTTTAGTCAAGTACCCCCTGACACGGGCAAAACATTTTTGGAATTAAAAAGAGGTACAGTGCTGTAAAATCACTGTCTGATTTATTAAAGCCAAACAACTTATATCAGTGAACCTGACAAATACATCCATATTGCAAACATTGCTTGGTTAAACAAAAAAGAAAAACAGAAGACGGTGACCACCAGGAAGGTATAAAACCAGTCAAACCGTTTTATTTTAAAGGATTTTGAAACTAAATACTGAATATAAAATTCAGTGCATGAACACACATTTATATTTTATCGAACTTTTTACAAAATAATTTTTCCCAAGACTTATTATGAGGAGCCTACTGATTTTTTAAAGATATTTTGAAAAGCTTCACGTACCCCCTGCAGTACCTCCACGTACCCCCAGGGGTACACGTACCCCCATTTGGGAACCACTGATCTATATAGTAATGTTTCTGTGCAGTGAATGACAAAAATGTATATTTACCTTTCAGGATATTTTGTGACAAGAGAGGGTGTCACTTTAACTATAGGTTTAAATAAAACCAATAAATAAGCAGAGGTTCGGTAAAAAACTATTTAGTAAAATCACCTTGCTTAGCCTCTGGCATGAAATGCACATCAACTGACTTGGTGTAGGAGCTCAGATTTCTGTTTACTTCAAACCAAGTGAGGCACCGGTAGCAGACAGCACCAGATGAAAATCAAATAATCCCAATCTCAAAACAATAATCCGAAATCAACCCCGCGGACTGAACTTTCGCTTGAGAAAGCCAATGTTTACTTTATTCCTGTACACGATCAAAAAAAGCTGAGTTCGTTCTGGTCTCAGCCGAGTCAGACCGTGTGCAAAAACGCCACAAAACAAACGTCTCCCTATTGGTTTTCACATTAGTGGCAATACACCAAAGAAAAAAAAGTCAAACCATTATGATCTGAATCACTGCAATAGGAAAATCTACCACACTCAACAGCAGCAACTTTACCAGTCCAACAAAACTTAGCTATTATGTTATGTTACATAGCAACAATTGATCTCAACACCTGAACAGACTTTTCAAGAAAATCTGACCTACTGAGCAATATTATCAGCCTATTAACAATATTAATGCCCTTTCTAAGGCGAATAATCAACCCCCTCTTAACCAGTTCCTCATTCTTCTGATCAGCATGTACGCTAACTAGCCACTGACTGTTGAGCGAAGTTAGCAAACTTAGCTTCCGAACTTAGATTCAACTTTGTCGTTACCGTACCAGTCTGGCATTCGTTGGTTAACTACGTTAAATGAAGATGTTTATGCACAGACTTACCTTTGGCTTAAAGTCCAGTGTTGTTCCGTACTTCTCTGTTAAACTTTAGTGGGTTTTATCCATAAGCAGTGTTCTAGGTCACAAGCTATCCAGCTAATTGTTAGCTAGCAGAACTGGCTAGCATTCGTTAGCCTCTGAGTGGTTTGTTTTGAAAATGGTTCAGTCTGAGACAGCACAGGGCTAACATGAACTAGATCAACTTAGCTAACGTTAGTCAAATATAGATTTAGAATCAATTAAATCCTCAACTTTTACGCATTAATAGCTCCTTTGCATTAACAGTAATACGTATTATTGCATATGTACAAGGTATGATTTGGACTCACTAAAGATATTTAACGCGCGGCTAAGTTTAGCAAGCAAGGCAGGAAAAACTCAAGTCATAAATTTCGAATCAAAATGGCGACGTGGTCATGACGAGAGCGCGCAACAGACGAGAACGTGCATTGAATATACACTAGTGGCGAGTCTGGTTTCTGAGACTTATGAAGAGAATATATTTATATAATAACACATATCCCATAACTGCATCACAGCGACAGTAAATATTAGAGTTCAGGTGGAAATCCAGATTTAGAACTTATATACATATGTAAAAAAATTCAAAATGACAATGATAACTGTTGAGAAATGTGTTCCTAATGTGTTTCACCGAAAAGGCCATCAAAGAAAACATTTCTTATTGAGTGGGATAAGAAATAAGACAACTTATTCAGTGGGATTATCTTATCCTTCTGAAGGTTTCCACAGAGATGTTATGCCTAAAACTACATTTTTTTAATCTATGAAAAATGCTTCAACTTTTATAAAGAAATATTGTCAGTGGAAGACAGTTTTCTTAAATCTTTTATTACATCAATGAAAATTTCATTTAAAAAAAACTCAGTGAAATGTGACAGGATGATAGGATACAAATCAATTTGGAAACTAAAGAAACAATAAGCCTAAAGTTACAGAAGCCGTGTAGTCTTCATGGATATTGAGATGCCAAATTAAATGTGTTTCTATTCTCAGAAGAGAAGGTGAAAGAGTTTGTTCCTATGACAGCATTGATTTACTCTTTAAGCAAGAAACTAAAGTGAACTGCTTTACTTTAGTGAAACCTGGGAGGGAGAGCTGGACACAGTGAGGACAGGGTTGTATCTGAAAATTCTGACCTGCTGCTCTGATTTGTTCACATTGTTTTTTCCTTGCCCTTAAAGAGCTAGCTGAGTTTGGCTTGGAAAAAGATATAATTTGATTAAGCTTTGTTCTATCACTTACATCTACAATAATTTCTATAGCGATGCTGTGGGACATGAATGACCTCCTCTTATCCTTCTTCCGCTCCGTCTGTGAGCAGGCTGCTTCTGTGCTCCCTCTAGCTTTCTGGATTGTTTTAGCTCTTGTTTCCTCAGCTTCAGTTTTTTTTGTGGGGGACGTCTGTTCTTAATGGCAGGGGGATCAGGGCTCACACAGACCTCTTTTCCTCATCGACGTCAGTAGCTGATTTGTCCTGTATCAGTGAAATATAGACAATTAGCAACAAAAAAGGGCTCAATGTGGAAAAAAGCATTAAAAAAAAATAATACAGATCACTTTCATTCAGAGTTTTCTAAAGCATCAAGCAGCAATGGTAAGTTTCACAAGTGTAGTTACTGAGCACATACTGACCAGTTTATGATGATGGGATGAAATGTTAGTGACATATGACATATGATACAGGAAATAAATATTAGGCTTGTACGATGACTCATAAGTTGGAATGAGAAAAAAATCTTTCTTTACATCTATAATTTCATAATTCCTAAATTTAATGATTAACTTCTTTTCAAAATTCCCAGTACTTATTGAAGTATTTGCTTCCTTCAACTTCACCATTATGCCCCGTTCTGTCCTATTGAAATGTTGGATGCATGAAAAGTCCTGGGGCAGTGTCGCATATTATTTCGGTGTTCCAGCTGTTGTTTTTTGGGGTTTTTTTAACCGGTGTTCTAACTTTCTGTGCTATCCGTGAATCTGCCCTACCTTGCGGTAATGTGCATGCACACATCAATGCTACGTCACATACTGTTTACTCATTTCTTATCAATACATTCTATCTGTAGAAGTTTCGTTTCATCCATTTTATTTTGTCAAAGATTAAGGTAGGTTTTATTTTATTTCTACCTGGCTTTATAACCGTCCCTGTACTTAAAATATTTTAGTTTAATAACACTCTTTTTTATTAAACCGTGCTAAATAGAGCATGTTGGTAGCAATATTATTTGAGATTGAAGCTGTGTATTAGCGGTGTAATATTAGTTTATATTAAGCATATCCTAGTCGACTAGTTGGCGCAACCCCTAGCTAAGTTATATTCACTGCAAGTTGAGTCACTGCTATATAGAGCTGCATCATAGTTTAATTTCAGAATCACATCTGCCACGAGGTAGGTACAAACTTGTATCATTTTCTTGCAAAGCTGAAAATTAACTGGAATGTTTCTAGTCTGTTGTGTGAAAGAACTGCCTACCAGAGAAGCTAGAATGACCTGAGCTTTGCTGTCTGATCCACAATTGTTTCAAATAGTTTTTGGTTTGATGAAAAGATGTGAGAACATGCAGGTCAAATCAATTTGTTGCATATTTGGTAGGGGTGCACCAATAAATCTGCCTTGATTTCCTTCATTTTGGAAGATTGATCAGCTGATACATTAGAAACTGATCCTTTCCACCAGTCTTGCCTGCCAACACAAAAGTCTGAAAATCATCCACTGTCCACTTGTACTATGCCAAGAGACTAAGAGACCCCCACACTAGGTCATGTCTGTACATGTGCAGTTAACAATACTCACCCCACTGTTAACGGCTTTTCGGAAAAGTAATTGATATTAGCCAAAATCAAAATTGGCAGGTAAGGCTTTTTAAAGATCGAGAATTAGCCAGGAAACTACAATCACGACATCCATAATTTTTGGTAGACTGCCCCCAGTGTCTATACTGCTAAGAGGAATTCTAAATCTTACTGTAATGTCTTAATTTGTTCATACAATGGAAACATGTCCAGACCTGATGAGTTTATGTTTCCAGAGGTTGGACACTTAAAAAGGAATTACAATTTAGCCACCTATTTGCAGTGGACAGAGGTCAGTTTTTCTCTATGCATTGTCCAAGCTTGCTGGTGAAAATGATTTGACTGATTTAACCTGTTAATATTAGACAAGAAGTACCTTCATACCAAACCAACCTCCAACATTCAGTTTCAAACATCAAGCACAATCATCAGGATGGTGCCATGCCAATAGCAGCAGAAGAAAACAGAGTATAGAATGATGGACTGTACTTTATTGACTTGTCTTCTGGGTTTGTAGGGGTTGAGGGGACTAGGAAAGCCTTGTCTTGACTTTCTTGGACACATGGGAGTCTCCAGAGCTTTGAACTGATCTCTTTTCCTCCTTGGATTTTCCCTCGACAGTTGTAGGTTTTACCTATAAGTCATTAACAACAGTCTTTATTTGAGATGGTCCACAGCTACAGAGTGAACCAAAAGAACACTGCAAGAACACCACATTCTTATTTTTAATGACAGACTCCATCCAGCTCCAGAAGTTTACATACACCTAATACAAAGACACATACACTGTCTCAAGTTAAATAAGACCAAACCAATTGTTTTAAGGTCAGATAAAATTATCAGAATTGTTTCTATTTGCTAGATGTATTTCTATTATTTATTTGCCATAATAATACGAGAAAGTGTATATCAGAGGTTTGTTATGTCTACAAAATCAGAAGTTTGCATACATTTCCTTAGTTTTTGGTAGCATTGCATTTGAACTGCATGTTTTCGGTCAAACGTTGTGGTTTTCCTTCCTCAAACTTTTCTCAATACTTTACTGGAATTCTGGGCCATTCCTCTTTTCTACATGATGCCAATCTATGTTATGAAGTGCACCAGTTCCTCCTGCAGCAACAATATGATACTTCCACACCCATATTTCACAGTTAGGATGGTACAACCATACCCGTGCCTCCCCCCAACCCCACGCTCCCCATAGACATTTGCAAACTGCAAACTGGCTTTTTATGTTCCTTTTGAAGTACTGGCTTCCTTCTTGCCGAGGGGCCTTTCAGCCTATGTTGGTGCAGGACATGGTTCACTGTGGATAATGGCTGTCTTATCAGCTTCAGCAGCATCTTTACAAGGTCTTTGGTTTTTGTTCTGGAGTCAATCTCCACATTTGGACTAAAACACACTTATCTCTGGGACACAAAACCCGTGTTCCAGAGATAAGTGTGTCTGATTTGGATAGATTTTGGACGCTGACATATTTTTGTATATCTACACTTGACAAGAGAAGTTAGGTGCTGAGAAACAAAGGTGGGTGTGACTTTATTCTTTGTATGCAAACTCCTGGTTTCAACCTGGATAAACAGGTATTAGATCATATCTTGTTGAACTAGAGATTATCATTAAACTGTGGTAAAATCACCCCTTTTCTTTGATACTAGCAGTAAATAAATGCATACACCACAATTATTTATGATTAATTCGGTTACAAATAGGATAAGACTCAAAAGGATATTTTTATGAGGTGATCAATTTTCTTTAACAAGTTAGTGAACTGAAACGTAGCAAAAAGCAAGGTTACTACTACAAGCAGGTCTTTAGAAATTAAAAAATACATTCATTACTCACTTACCTCTTCAAATATTGCAAAACGTGCAGAAACATTTTAAAACAGTAAATGGAAAACACATCAGCCAGAGAAGAAGAAACAAGATTTAAAGAACAGAGGCCAGAAATATGAAAGAAAATATTCATTCATTTTATGAGAAAGTATCCAGCTCCTGTTAATGTCTGTGCTACAATGCCTCTAGTCTACTGACTCTAACCTCTCTTTATCCTTGGCTCAGTGGGCTAGACACTATGGGACACCTTTAGTTTCCATGTGTAACTTTAAGAATCCTCTGTCCTTAAAAAATATATAAAACAGTAAATATTGCCAGAAAATGTTGTGATCTATCAACAATATATTAAAGAGACTAACATCAAAGTATGCTATGCAAATAAGGGCTGAGTAATATAAAGTGTAGTGTTCTGTATAATAGGTACAGCTATAAATTAATAAAATACAATTTCCATTACAGGGACAGAATCGGGTGGCTATGGAGGCCACCAAATCCTTTTCTGATTCAAAAAAATGAATAAATAAATAAACAGACATCCTGTCTGACAAGAAGTATAATGTAAAGCTGAGAAAAGTCCCTTCTAAGTGTCAAAAAACCAGCACTGGATACCCCAAGGCAAGTCCTGGGCAAGACATTTCACCCTTTGCCTTGCCTGCTGGTGGTGGTCAGAGGGCCTGGTGGCGAAGGTGCATGGCAGCCTTGCTTCTTTCAGACTGCCGCAGAGCAGCTGTGGCTACTATCCAGTAGCTTGCCACAATCAGTGTGTGAGTGCATGCATCAATGACTTGATAAAGCCCTATCCAAGTAAGAGCCATTTACCATTTGAACCTGTTTCCATTATCCACAGATTTTCATTCTGCTGGAAAGCAGAAATGGTTGAGTGTGAAAATTGCAGTAGATCAGAAGATTAGCCTATCTTCTGATCTACTGCAATAATATAACTGAGAAATTTCAGTCTGGGTTTAAAGCAGCTCATTGCACTGAAACAGCTTTGCTTCAAGTGTATAATGATCTTCTTTTAACAGTTGATTTAGCCAATGTCGCAATTTTATTACTTCTAGATCTGAGCGCAGCATTTGACACTGTATATCATCAGATTCTCTTATATAGATTAAAACATTGTGTTGGCCTGAGAGGCCCAGTATTTGAATGGTATAAATCTTATTTAGAAAACAGAACTTTCTCAGTTCATCTTGACCAATGCTGTTCTGGGGCCAAACCTTTAAAGTACGGCGTTCCCCAAGGCTCAATTTTAGGTCCCATTTTGTTTATCTTATATTTATTGCCTCTTGGTCAAATTTTCCATAAATGTAATGTTTCTTTTCATTGCTTTGCGGATGACGTCCAGATTTATATGCCCCTTAAACTACAAAATGGTAAAAATGAATCTCTTCAGCTATTGATAGATTGTTTAGCTGAAGTCAAATCTTGGATGGAACAAAACTTTCTTCATCCCAATCAAAGTAAAACTCAAGTTATATTATTTGGTCAAAGTCTTCACACTACAAATCCAGATCTGATTCTTGGTTCTTTAGCTCGGTTTTGTCAGACCTCTGCTAGGAATCTTGGTTTTACTTTTGATAGCTGATTAAAGCTAGATAAACAAGTTAGCTCTGTCGTTAAATCAAGCTTTTATCACCTGTGGATTTTAGCAAAAGTTAAATCTTATTTTTGTTTTAAGAACTTTGAAGGACTTATCCATGCCTTCAATACATCTCGTTAAGATTATCGCAATTTATTATATAAAGGCATGGATAAATCACAGATGCAGCAACTTCAAATGATCCAGAATGCAGCTGGCCTCTTTACTTACATTGGCTGCCCGTCTATTATCGAATTGATTTTAAGATTCTTTAATTAACTTATAAAGTTTTAAATGGGTTAGCTCCCCCTTATCTTTGGGACCTTTTAAAATTTCAGTCTGTGTCCAGAACCCTACGATCAAATAATCAGCTATTACTGACAGTTCCTCGGACCCGACTTAAGAGGAAAGGAGATTAGGCTTTTTCTGTTGTTGCTCCTATTCTATGTAACAATTTACCTTTCCAAATTAGATCTGTCCACAGCCTAGATCATTTTAAATTGCTTCTCAAAACTAATATTTATTCTTTGGCATTTATTTGAAGTAGTGTTTTGATACTCTGTTTTTATCCATTTGTGTTATTGTCATTCTTGTACAGAACTTTGGTGCAGTTTTACACCTGTTTTTATAGTGCTATATAAATAAATTTGACATTGACATCTTACACCAACAATCCAGCCGCGTCTAAAGTAAATTAAATCATTTTCTCCTCTATTTTGATGAGTTCAGTTCAATTCTAACTTCAACAAGCCACCTACCCCATTTGGCATCTACACACAGGGCCAGATTTACAAGGATGTGGGTTAGGGTGTGCAAATTCCAGTTAATATTCCTATATAACAGGGGGTGTGAACTGATGGATGGTAGGCCGATAATTCCTTGTTATTCCCCCCAAGTTCACTAGAGCTTCATAAATTTTCAAATACTTGAATATTGTCTATATTAGTAAAAATGCCAAAATATTAATACAACTCACCTGATAATGGCACCAAGAAAATTCATAGCATATAAACTGCAGTTCTGAAACTGTGTTAGCTTAATAAGAGTGGCGCTCTTTCAGTTTTGATTTGTACAATTTGAAATACTTGTGTTTTCTGCAAAGTCATGGAAAAGAGCAATATGTGACGGTGTGAGAGTAATGTGTTACTCTAAGCGTCAGACATACTTGGAGACCTTTATACACTTGAGAGGTAATTGGCCCATTTCTAATCTTACAGACCTTGACAGCCTTCTAAAACAGCCTTGTTGCCCAGCCTGAATAAAGGAATGTTTTCTGAAACTCCATCCAGACCAAATTTTATGAGAAGTGAGAATAACTTTTCAGAACCTGGAGGATGGGAGAACTTTCAAAGAATTTGTAGTTAACCTTAAAATCCCCCTTTTTACTTAAAGACAAACCTTTTAAACTAAACACTCACCACAGAAGGTCCGTCTCCAGCTGGCCACATGTTCATGTTGATTGTGTGAGTCTTCTCCTTTAGCAGAGGAGCTTTGCGGCCAAGCTTCATATAGAAGTAGGTGGTATATGGCGTGAAGCTGTAATCCTCTCTAAATTCAACACAGAAGCAAACAGAGCTATTTTTATAGATGAAAGTTAGAGTCTTATTGTGACCAGCTAGACCTGAATATTACATTGCAACATGGACAGCTTGAAAGGCCAACGTGGCTTAAAGAGGGGTCATCTTTTAAAAAGTTCTAGTAAGTTGGAACTAGAAGGCTAGTTGAATGAGCTGCTGTAATTAAGAAATGGGAATGAAATTATTCCCATTTCATTACATCAAATGGGAGTCATTTGATGTAATGATTCCCATTTCATCAAATATTTTATATATTATATATTGTTAATCTTACAACATTAATTATCATTTTATTGCTTTAGCCTGAAATACTTCAAAATGTAACCTCTGCCTTCAAAATGAAGAGTAAACAGGTTTAAAACTTTCAGAGGCAGCAAAACGATGTTATAAACTTACAATATAAACAGGATAAGTTTACTAAAAAAACCCCAAAAAAAACCCCACTCCAATTGAGACAAAAAACAATGCAGCAAATTTAGTCTTCTTCCCAGTTAGTCTTCTTCCCAGGTCAAGTAGAAAAAATAGTTCTAATATAACATTTTCATTACTTTTTTATAAGATGGACCATTTGGGGCTAGTTTTTAAATAATAAAAATAAAATAAACCCTCATTATTCAGAGTTATTATTAGACTAATCAAGGCTGTAATAACTTCAAACCAGATACTCTACTGTGCAACTTATAAAGTATTGGTAAAGTTTTTTCCCTCTTTTGTTTACTTGAGATAATACAACAAAATATGAAGTTCATGTTATGTTCTGATACTGTCATTATGGTAGGAATGGTAATCTTGGCATTGATGTGATATATGTTATAGATAGTTTACGAACCATTGCTCTAAAAACCAAAGTATAAAGTAACCATAAACATTTGCATCACTGGACCATGGGGAAGCTGATCTCTAGTTTTAAAATTGGTGGGCAAATTTTCATATTTCCTCTTGCTTCATTTTGCCATCACAAAAATGTACTGATGTAAATTCTCGTTTTATTTATTTATTTTAACTAAAACTAAAGTAAAAAAGGAAAATAACTGCAAAATTTCAGACCTCCTTCACGAATCATTTCAGTCAGAATAAGCAAAAGGAAGTTAGGAAGTTTTACTAGCCCCTGTAACCAAACTTAAAACACAGAAACAGGATGAGTCACCTGAGATATCCTTGAAGAAGCAAAGAGACGATCACAGATTCAGCCTGCAGCCGAGACAGAGCCGTGGTCTGGATCATCTTCCTGAGCTTGGCTGGGCCCCTCCCCATCCATGTCTCCACCAGCTTCAGTGGGGTCACTTTTTCATTCATGGACCCTGCTTGCTCTACAATTAGCACCACTTGTCTTGCATGCTGGGTAATGTCCACACTAGTGTAGCCTAAAGGAGTATAGAGCTGATGTTTATATGCTACACACACTCATATTGAAAATTTTTCTAAATTCAAGGTGTAAATATGCTATACATACAAACCTTCTTCATGGCAGCATGTATCACACATTTGGTTACATCTTTCATTGTCCCACACCTCATCAAAGTGGACAGCCATGAGAGAGCGCCGACACCTTCACACAGCCAACAATCAGATAACCTCTAACCATAGGGTGAACCAGAGATTAATCATGTAGCTTGTTACCTGTCAACATTCTGGCAGTAGGCGACCATTTGCAGCAGCTTCTGGTAGCCGGCATTTTCCATGACCACCATGGTGCTGATCCTGAAGATATCAGCAAAGCCAAAATATACGATGCAGTCTGCTGGAAGATCATCTCGACCTGAGGACTCAGAATAACATTATGTATTTCAAAGAACAAATGAGCACTGAAGCTGCTATTAGAACTTAAATGTATGAAAATTAGGGTGCACCAATAGGATCTTTCTAACTGATCACTGATCTTTTAATTAAGATTTTTGGCTGACACCAATTTTTCTTTTCTAAAACGTTGCTACAACAGTGTATTGACTATTGTCAGCTCCATACATGCAGATGTGACCTGGCGGGCGGGCCAGTCAGTCAATCCTCTCTCACGGCAGAGCAAAGAGGACAGTGGCTGATTTTCAGATCTTTGCATATACCAGGAGTGTCAAACCTGCAACTCTTGAGCAGCAACTCTGACGCATCCTGTGCGGCTCTTTTATACTGAAATTTCCCACACTCCCTGAAGGCAGCACTGCTTTTGCCAGTGCTGCCTAGTGCTACAAGTCTGCAGTAGCTGTCAGTCTGGAAGACCTGAGGTGATAGATGGGAGTTGAATCATTTAGGATTAAAATCTGCATCCATGGCAACAGCTTTCCTCAACAGATCTCTGTATTTCTATTGGCTGCATTATTTCAAGTCAGTGCACTTCACGCCACATCCAAGCTCAGAAGACTGTGGTTCATTCCCACCACTAAAAAGATACAAGCAAACATTATGTCAGAGTTTGCACAGCAGGTTCTGGTGCTGCTAAGAATTTGCCACTAAGAAAAGCAAACTGGTTCTGGTCACAATAACGCAATCAATAATGTGTGCACTGCGTTGATGTGGAGAGTAGCAGGATTATGTACTTGAGATATGGAGCAATTTTTCTACTGCAAAAAAAATAGAACAAAAGTCAGAAAAATCAGACAGAAACAAAGACTCCTTTTAGAGTTTAAATAAATAATGATATTTATTAATGTGCGTCACACCTGCTGTGTTTAACCTTTGAGTGAGTTTTAAGTTAGTGTGTCACATTCAAAATATTCAAATGTATTAGTGGTTGAATATTAATGTTTATATTAAAGGCCTTCTTAAGACTACTGAGCAGGTGTGTATCCAGGAAGTTTTTAAAGAGGGCTAAATGAGTCCAGTGATGATCTTGGGATGTTACACCAAAATAATATTTTAAGTACAGTGTAAAATATGCAAACATTAGAAGTCACCACAATACCCTCAAATAGATGCACATCTGACGCACGTGAGTAAATTGCCCTACATGTTTCAAAAATGTCCTGCATGAGACACTTCCAGATCCGGCAGTTTGGCAGACAAAGACAAATATTTTCTGTACATCTGTGAATAAGTTTTTACTCTACTTAAACAAGTTAAGTCTAATAATTGTCCTGTTCTTGATAACATACTGTACATGAAAGTAGCTATAATAGAATACAAACCAAACCTGAAGACACTGTTAAAAACTAAAAACTTCCTTGAGTTCCAATAATGGTGTAAGGTAAAAAAAAATTGTTTCAGCCATGTGGTACAAAGCTAATCTTGAAATTGCTATGTGGTTCTTTCTGGTGACGAAGAGCTTAATTTGGTTCTTAATGCTGAACTGGTTCACCACCCCAGGCATAGACAGATAAGATCGGTGGATAAGATCGGTTTGTCATGCTAGTGTCTGCCAATTGCTCAAAATGAAGGAAATTAAGGCTGATTTATCAGGGCACCCCTTAATGATGATGTGTACCTGCACGCCCACTCTCTTGGTAGTAGTTCTCAACGGACTTGCTCATGGTGTGGTGGATAACAAACCTGACATCTGGTTTGTCAATGCCCATGCCAAACGCCACCGTGGCAACCACAACCTGAACGCCAATACAGATATTTCAGCAAAATGCTCGGTTATGACTCCCACAATCAAATGGGTCATTGGACCTCTAAAATATATAAAACAGATCAGCTAATTTATCCCAAAGAAACTGAATCACTCAATCAACAGTAAAATTCAAAACACATATCAAAATTATAAAACATGCATGTATTAATATGTACATGTAATTAGTAATACTACAGCATTTTTGTAAGATCAATCAAGTTTATCACCTGGATTTTGTTTGAAGTCCATCTGCAGTGAACTTGCGACTTGTCTTCTGGGTCCATATTGGCATGATAAGGATATGCTGAGATGTCGCGTTTTTTGAGTTCAGAAGACACCATCTTAGCATCCTTCTGAGAGAACACATACACAATGCCTGTGGCACATGTGGCACATTGTTACAAAGTGGCTGCTCTCTATGTTAATATGTGAACTGAAAACAAAACCTGAGAAGAATTTACTCTAGCTTCAAAGCACAATGGTGTGTATTACCTGACTGGTTCTTGTATTTGCCTTTAATTAGAGAGGTAATGTCGCTCATTAAAGCATCACCATTAGAGACTTTATTGCGAACCTAGGAAAAAAACAAAGCAAGCAAAGTCAAATGCATATAATGTATACATCCACTGAACTCAGGGATGTACTGAATTGAATGCATTCTTAATTTATTTATTCAATAACTGACTAGTTTCATTTGGTCTTTGTGATCAAAAGAAGAGGAGGAGAATTTCAAGTACCATATTTTCCGCACTATCAGGCGCACCTAAAAACCTTCAATTTTCTCAAAAGCCAAGAGTGCGCCTTATAATCCGGTTTGCCTTATATATGGACCAATATTGAGCCACAACAGGTCTCGCAACTACGGTAAGCAGCTGCTGACTTCATTTTCCCCCGTAGAAGAAGAAGCACGCGGTGCACGCTGGGTTTTGTGTAAAGACCCAAAAATGGCTCCTATTAAGAGACACGCTTACGACGCAAAGTTTAAGCTCAAGGCGATCAGTCACGCAGTAGAACACGGGAATAGAGCTGCAGCGAGAGAATTTAACATGAACGAATCAATGGTGCGGAAGTGGATATATATTGTGATTGCACTAACGTTTGATTTACCGTAACAGTATCAGACTGTTTTTTACGTGTTTATTGAATCGAGGAAAAGTTCCCCTCCACTATATGTTATACCTTGCTGTTGTTAAAAGATAAACTGTGTCACGAAAATACCACGTCACTTACTTTACCTCGGGGAAAATATTAAAACAGCTGTTTATTCATTTTGGAAATGAACGGAGTTTTCAGAACGCTGGTTTGTAATCTATTAATAAAGTTTGACTGACCTATCTGACTATTTTGTTGACATTCCTTTTAGCGCAGTTCCATCTAATGGATGCATAACGTAACCCCAGCCTCTACTGTAGTGTCTATTCTATGCGCCTTATAATGCGGTGCGCCTTATACAGTATATGAAAAAAGTTTTAAAATTTATTGAAGGTGTGCCTTATAGTGCGGAAAATACGGTAGTCAAAATGAATTTAGGCTTTTCTGACTGATCCTGCACACAAAGTACATTTATAAATCTCATCCTGTTAAGAAAAAATATACAACTCTTAAGCTATTTATCTAATTTATTGTTTCATAAAATTAGACTTTGTGGATTTATATACTTTTTAAAAGGATCAACTTCTATTTGCTGAAAATAAAGCAATAGGAAGTCTGGAATTAAAACAGACCGCTCGTGATGTATTGTTAGGGGTAAATAAATTGTGGGGATTTACTCTTGCAAAGTAAATTAGATTGCTTCTTAAATACTAAATGAGTACTTTCATGTATTTAATCCATGCTTTTTTAATGAGCAGTGCATATAATGCCATGCTAAAGTATTTATACCATTTTAAATTTTTAATTTTTTTTCACCTCATAACATAAGGTGAACTACTTCCAGTCTCGCACTTGTCTCTACACGTTACTTCAGACTGTCAGGTTCCATTGTGCCCCACACAAGGAAACAACTGTAGAAAAAATTTAAACTTGAAGAACTTTGATCATAATGTTCAGTGTGATGTGGAAAAATTACAGTTAGGTTACACCTAGTTTTTTTCCACGACACAGTGGAAAGACAATAAGTAAGAACTTCATTGATCACTGACAGCCTTAATCCCCCCTCCAGTACTTCCGCAATAATGGAAATTCATGCAAAAATCAACAGACGGTCACATTTTTTCACACTAATGCACAGTTGTGAGTTTATTGCAACTTTCTCCAAAATGTTTCCAAAACACTTTGTGCTTGTAACTATGTGCTACTTTGTGTTGATCTATTGTATACAATCCAAAACATATATAGCAAGGTTTGTGGTTGTAATGTAATATGTGTACACACATGTTTAGCATGCACTTATCTATGAAGCATATTGTTGAAAAATCTTAGCTGGTTCAGATGTCATGGTTACCTCATAAAAGAGATTAGTTCGATTGAAGGAGGCAGTGATAGTGACTGGCTGTTCCACACACAGTATCTTCTCACAGTCCTTGAGGACACTGCTGGTTGCTGTGGCTGTGAGGCCAAAGAGAGGCACAGAAGAAAACTGTCTCTTTAAGATACCCAGGAGTTTATAATCTGTAAAGTAAACAAATAGATATGAGTCATTCACATTCAAAAATACTTTATTGATCCCAAAGGGAAATTAAATGTTGTTGTAAGTCATTATAACAAACATTAATTAATTCAGACTCTTCAAAAACTTATTGTAGATAGTGATGGCTGCTGGCAGGAAAGATCTCTTGTAGCGTATTACAGCAAGTTTGAAGAAGCCTCTGACTGAAGACACTCTGTTTTCCAAAGACAGTCTCAAGAAGGGGATGGTGAGGGTGGCTGATGATTTTCTTGGTTTTATGAAGGATAAAAAGGATCATCATCATCATCATCATCTCCAGAGGTTTCACAGTTGTCCCCAGAACAGAAATAGCCTTCTGTCTCAGGTTGTTAGACCTTTTTAAATCTCTGGCTCTGATGCTGTTGGCCCGACAGATAACAGCAAAAGAGATAACGCTCTCAACAATCAATCAATCACTTTATTTTGGTAAATTGTCCACATTAAACACAGGAAACAACAAAATAAAAATAAAAATACAACAATAAACAAACCCACAGTTTACCAAAAAAGGAATAGGCCGAAGAAAAGCTTATTCTTGCCTACCCTGTTTCTTACCTAACAACCTACCAGGATATCTTCACAGTACATATAGAAATCTACATAACAGCGTAAGATTTTATCATTTTACATTTTAAAGCTCTTTTAAAGTTCACCAAGAAAGGACATAACTTAAAATCAACATTCAATTCATTCCACAGTTTCACACCAATAACTGAAACACACCTAGACTTTATCTGGCTTTTCTCTTTTGCACCTTCAAATATAAACAAACCTCGCAAATTATATTTATTCTCTCTTAGCTGAAATAATTTCTGAAAACAACAAACTTATAGAAGATTTGCAGCATATTGCTGCAAACCTTGACGGATCTTAGCTTCCCCTAGAAGTACAGTCTGCTCTGTCCCTGCATATAGAGGGCTTCACTGTTTCGTCACCAGTCCAGTCAGTTGACAAGGTGAACACCAAGGTATTTACATTCCCCAACCACCTCCACTTCTTCTCTCATGATGGATATAGGTTTTCCTTCTAAAATCTACAATTATCTCCTTTGTTTTTTATTTTTACAGTCAAGATGAGATGATTGTTCCCACACCATGACACAAAGCGGTACACCAGATCTTAGTACTTAGCCTCTTCCCCATCTCTGATACACCCGACAACTGCAAAGTCTCCAGAGCATTTCTGTAGATGACAGAAGTTGAACTTGTGCTGGAAGTCTGAAATGTACAGAGTGAAAAGAAATGGTGAGAGTACAGTCATGACCAAATGTTTTGAGAATGATTCAAATGTTAATATTTACAAAGTCTACTTCTTCAGTTTTTATAACGGCAATTTGCATATACTCCAGAATGTTATGAAGAGTGATCAGCGTAACAGCAATTAATTGCAAAGTCAATATTTGCCTAGAAAATGAACTTTATCCCCCAAAACACATTTCAACTTCATTGCAGCCCTGCCTTAAAAGGACCAGCTAACATCGTTTCAGTGATTGCTCCATTAACACAGGTGTGGGTGGTGATGAGGACAGGGCTGGAGATCAATCTGTCATGATTAAGTAAGAATAACACCACTGGACACTTTAAAAAGAGGCTGGTGCTTGGCATCATTGTTTCTCTTCTGTGAACCATGGTTACCTCAAAAGAAACACGTGCAGTCATCATTGCACTGCACAAAAATGGCCTAACAGGAAAGAAAATTGCAGCTAGAAAGATTGCACCTCAATCAACAATCTATCGCATCATCAAGAACTTCAAGGAGAGAGGTTCCATTGTTGCCAAAAAGGCTCCAGGGCGCCCAAGAAAGACCAGCAAGCGTCAGGACCGTCTCTTAAAAGTGTTTCAGCTGCGGGATCGGGCTACCAGCAGTGCAGAGCTTGCTCAGGAATGGCAGCAGGCAGGTGTGAGTGCATCTGCACGCACTGTGAGGCGGAGACTCTTGGAGCAAGGCCTGGTCTCAAGGAGGGCAGCAAAGAAGCCACTTCTCTCCAGGAAAAACATCAGGGACAGACTGATATTCTGCAAAAGGTACAGGGAGTGGACTGCCGAGGACTGGGGTAAAGTCATTTTCTCTGATGAATCCCCTTTCCGATTGTTTGGGACATCTGGAAAACAGCTTGTTCGGAGAAGACAAGGTGAGCGCTACCACCAGTCTTGTCTCATGCCAACTGTAAAGCATCCTGAAACCATTCATGTGTGGGGTTGCTTCTCAGCCAAGGGAGTCGGCTCTCTCACAGTCTTACCTAAAAACACAGCCATGAATAAAGAATGGTACCAGAATGTCCTCCGAGAGCAACTTCTCCCAACCATCCAAGAGCAGTTTGGTGATGAACAATGCCTTTTCCAGCATGATGGAGCACCTTGCCATAAAGCAAAGGTGATATCTAACTGGCTCAGGGAACAAAACATAGAGATTTTGGGTCCACGGCCTGGAAACTCCCCTGATCTTAATCCTATTGAAAACTTGTGGTCAATCATCAAAAGACGGGTGGACAAACGAAAACCTAGGAATTCTGACAAAATGCAAGCATTGATTGTGCAAGAATGGACTGCTATCAGTCAGGATTTGGTCCAGAAATTGATTGAGAGCATGCCAGGGAGAATTGCAGAGGTCCTGAAGAAGAGGGGTCAACACTGCAAATATTGATTTGCTGCATTAACTCATCCTAACTGTCATTAAAAGCTTTTGTTACTCATAATATGATTGCAATTGTATTTCTGTATGTGATGACAACATCTGACATACACACATGAAAACCAGAGGGCAGCAGATCATGTGAAAATATAATATTTGTGTCATTCTCAATACTTTTGGCCATGACTGTACAGTGCCCTGTGTTGCTCCTAAGTTGCTGATCACTTGGTTAGACACACAGCAGGGTTTTCCCTAGTATATTATAGGCCTGGCAGTCGCCATGCTTTACGAGCCCCACCGCCAGGCTAAGCCTTTCTTGTTTATGTTTTTAGGAAAATAATAATAAATAAAAAAACGCTATTTTATTTTTATTCTTTTTTTTTAAGCCGCAATGCAAGCGTCTCTGTTGCTCTGAGCGTTTCACTGGTGGAGCAGATTTATTCCTAGATGATGTGTTTATAGAAGATGAGTTTATTGTTTATGCATTTAAAGCCGGAGCCTCGCGCGCTGCAGCAGCTGTATGTCTTAAGTTACATCAGCGCGGATCCCGCGCGCCTCCTTTCACTCAAACTGGACACATGCTGACCTGTACGGATATTTACATCAACCCCCTGTGAAGAATTATGTTTCTTTCCAGAGTTTTTGATCAAGATAGGAGTTTAAACTCCACCACGTTAGCTCTGGTTGCGCATCTCTATGTGAACAGCTGGAATAACTTGTAGTGGCGCTTTCAGAGGTGCGTTGAGCGAGTGGTGAGAATGATTTATATTTATGGACAAAGAATTTTGTGCAACTTTTCCATCTCAACACGCTGCTCTGTCTGCGCTAATAAAGTTTATGTATGTGGTCCCGGTTGGTCGGAGTGTTAGTGGTTAACGAACCAGTGCTAACCTCATCATTCAGGTTAGCCCGGTGAGGAGCTTTCGCCCTCGCCTCGCAGTCACGCATCACGCTGGTTTTATATTATTTTATTATTATTTTTCCGGTTACGAAGCATAAAACCATATCAAATGCTTTGTCCACGTAGTCAGACAGAGTTAATATGCGCGGCTGCGCGGAGATCTGAGAAACTCGTCCCATAAACTGGACCAACCAAAATACACTGCTCAAAAAAATAAAGGGAACACTTAAACAACACAATATAACTCCAAGTAAATCAAACTTCTGTGAAATCAAACTGTCCACTTAGGAAGCAACACTGATTGACAATCAATTTCACCTGCTGTTGTGCAAATGGAATAGACAACAGGTGGAAATTATTGGCAATTAGCAAGACACACTCAATAAAGGAGTGGTTCTGCAGTTGGGACCACAGACCACTTCTCAGTACCTATGCTGTCTGGCTGATGTTTTGGTCAGTTTTGAATGTTGGTGGTGCTTTCACACACGTGGTAGCATGAGACGGACTCCACAACCCACACAAGTGGCTCAGGTACTGCAGCTCATCCAGGATGGCACATCAATGCGAGCTGTGGCAAGAAGGTTTGCTGTGTCTGTCAGCGTAGTGTCCAGAGGCTGGAGGCGCTACCAGGAGACAGGCCAGTACACCAGGAGACGTGGAGGAGACCGTAGGAGGGCAACAACCCAGCAGCAGGACCGCTACATCCGCCTTTGTGCAAGAAGGAACAGGAGGAGCACTGCCAGAGCCCTGCAAAATGACCTCCAGCAGGCCACAAATGTGCATGTGTCTGCACAAACGGTTAGAAACCGACTCCATGAGGATGGTATGAGGGCCCGACGTCCACAGATAGGGGTTGTGCTCACAGCCCAACACCGTGCAGGACGCTTGGCATTTGTCAGAGAACACCAGGATTGGCAAATTCGCCACTGGCGCCTTGTGCTCTTCACAGATGAAAGCAGGTTCACACTGAGCACATGGGACAGACGTGACAGAGTCTGGAGACGCCGTGGAGAGCGGTCTGCTGCCTGCAACATCCTTCAGCATGACTGGTTTGGCAGTGGGTCAGTAATGGTGTGGGGTGGCATTTCTTTGGAGGGCCGCACAGCCCTCCATGTGCTCACCAGAGGTAGCCTGACTGCCATTAGGTACCGAGATGAGATCCTCAGACCCCTTGTGAGACCATATGCTGGTGCGGTTGGCCCTGGGTCCCTCCTAATGCAGGACAATGCTAGACCTCATGTGGCTGGAGTGTGTCAGCAGTTCCTGCAAGATGAAGGCATTGAAGCTATGGACAGGCCAGCCTGTTCCCCAGACCTGAATCCGATTGAGCACATCTGGGACATCATGTCTCGCTCCATCCACCAACGTCACGTTGCACCACAGACTGTCCAGGAGTTGGCGGATGCTTTAGTCCAGGTCTGGGAGGAGATCCCTCAGGAGACCATCCGCCACCTCATCAGGAGCATGCCCAGGCGTTGTAGGGAGGTCATACAGGCACGTGGAGGCCACACACAATACTGAGCCTCATTTTGACTTGTTTTAAGGACATTACATTAAAGTTGGATCAACGTGTAGTGTCATTTCACTTTAATTTTGTGTGTGGCTCCAAATCCAGGCCTCCATTGGTTAATAAATTTGATTTCCATTGATGATTTTTGTGTGATTTTGTTGTCAGCACATTCAACTTTGTACAGAACAAAGTATTCAATGAGAATATTTCTTTCATTCAGATCTAGGATGTGTTATTTGAGTGTTCCCTTTATTTTTTTGAGCAGTGTAGCCTCCCTGGCAAGGTCTATTCAGGGGTCCTGGAGAGGAGGGTCCGTCGGATAGTCGAACCTCGGATTCAGGAAGAGCAGTGTGGTTTTCGTCCTGGTCGTGGAACACTGGACCAGCTCTACACCCTCAGCAGGGTCCTGGAGGGTGCATGGGAGTTCGCCCAACCAGTCTACATGTGTTTTGTGGACTTGGAGAAGGCGTTCGACCGTGTCCCTCGGGGAGCCCTGTGGGGGGTTCTCCGGGAGTATGGGGTACCGGGCCCTTTGATACGGGCTGTCAGGTCCCTGTATTACCGGTGTCAGAGTCTGGTCCGCATTGCCGGCAGTAAGTCAGGCTCGTTTCCGGTGAGAGTTGGACTCCGCCAGGGCTGCCCTTTGTCACCGATTCTGTTCATCACTTTCATGGACAGAATTTCTAGGCGCAGCCAAGGTGTTGAGGGGATCCGATTTGGTGGCCTTGGGATCTCATCTCTGCTTTTCGCAGACGATGTGGTCCTTTTGGCTTCATCAGATCGTGATCTGCAGCTCTCGCTGGATCGGTTCGCAGCCGAGTGCGAAGCGTCCGGGATGGGGATCAGTGCCTCCAAATCCGAGGCCATGGTCTTGAGCCGGAAAAGGGTAGAGTGCCTTCTCCGGGTCAGGGGGGGTGTCCTGCCCCAAGTGGAGGAGTTTAAGTATCTCGGGATCTTGTTCACGAATGGGGGAAGAAGGGAGCGGGAGATCGACAGGCGGATTGGCGCAGCGTCTGCTGTCAAGCGGGCGCTGTACCGGTCCGTCGTGGTGAAGAGAGAGCTGAGCCAAAAAGCGAAGCTCTCGATTTACTGGTCGATCTACGTTCCCACCCTCATCTATGGTCATGAGCTTTGGGTCATGACCGAAAGAACGAGATCGCGGATACAAGCGGCCGAAATGGGTTTTCTCCGTAGGGTGGCTGGGCTCTCCCTTAGAGATAGGGTGAGAAGCTCAGTCATCCGGGAGGGACTCAGAGTAGAGCCGCTGCTCCTTCACATCGAGAGGAGCCAGTTGAGGTGGCTTGGGCATCTGGTCAGGATGCCTCCTGGACGCCTCCCTGGTGAGGTGTTCCGGGCACGTCCCACCGGGAGGAGGCCCCGGGGAAGACCCAGGACACGCTGGAGGGACTATGTCTCTCGGCTGGCCTGGGAACGCCTCAGGATTCCCCCGGAGGAGCTAGAAGAAGTGGCTGGGGAGAGGGAAGTCTGGGCCTCCCTTCTGAAGCTGCTACCCCCGCGACCCGACCTCGGATAAGCGGAAGAAGATGGATGGATGGATGGATGGATGGATGGATGGATGGATGTAGTTTCTGTGTCCCCTTTCTGTGTCCCCTTGTTAAAAACTCAACAGACACGAAAAGCTGCTAAAGCCACATTAGTAGCACTGAATCAAATCTCCCATTTATTGCGCATCTCTGCACAGTGCAGCGGATTTAACTCATCATGCAGGGCCGGTCCAAGGCTGTATAAGGCCTGGAGCAGAATCTGACTTAGGGGCCCCTCTCTAACAGCTTCTGTGTTAGATTTAGTGAAATCTGTGAGTAGTTTAATTGGCCAACCTAAAAAGCAATAAGCAGTTTACTAAGTTTGTATTTGTGAACAAACAAAGCTCAAACTCACAGCATCAGATTGTTGCTCTGGTAACAAAACAATTTAACTATGAATACTGTTCTTTGAACTTTTATAAAGTAAACTTACCAGCTTCTTGAAGTCTTACATACAAATGTTAAACAACTTAAAATCTTTTCATTTATGTATGTTGAAACCATTAAATTAAATTTAGCAGCATTGATCATCTCAACAAATGTTACCTTTATATATCTGTGGTTTGTGTTAAAATATTAGCATTTAAGGGCCCCTGAAGCCCTGGGAGCCTTATGGAGCTGCTGACTTAATTTGCATTAAACAAAAGTGCAAATAATTAATATTCATTTTAATTGTGTTTTTTGATTTGTTGTTTTAAAGACTAGTTGTGGGTTTAAATATGGTTTCACTGGTGATGTCTTCCCGTAACATATAATTATCCAGTAATATTTTTACTTTTTCTGTCTACTTAACATCTTTTAATACAAAAACACGGTGGACCACCAGTGGACCGCCCCGACCACTGGGCTTAGCAAGTTTTCTGGGGGAAACCCTGCACAGTCTTTATTTATCACAAACTGTGATCTGTTTGTGAGGTAGTCATAGATCCCAGTGAACCTTCACCTGTGTCTTTTGGAGTTTATGACAAAGCAAATCAGGCTGAATTGTGTTAAAAATACTGAAGAAATCAAAGAACAAGATCCTCTTAGTGCTGCTTGTTTTGTCCAGATGACAGTGGGTTTGTTGAAGCAGATGTATGATGGCATCTTTCCTTCAACTGCACAATGATAAGCAAACTGCATTGGTTTTGATATGAGCTTGCCTGCTTAGTCAGGTGGGCCAACAGAAGTCTCTCCAGGACCTTCATTATGTGGGATGTCAGGGCAACAAGTCTATATTTGTTCATGTCTGATGGGTGAGTTTTCTTCAATACCTGAACCAGGCAGGTTGTCTTTCACAACATCGGAACGTTCTCTTAGGTCAAGCTAAGGCTGAAGAGGTGCTGCTCTTTGCACCACAGTGCAAAGAGCTCCAGCCCCAGGGCCAGAGTCCTGGGGTTGGTGTCATCAAGGAGAGACTGTTCCAGTTCAGTCTCTCCACCTGACTTCTAGACACAGAAAAGTGGGAGGCGGAGGCAAAGGGATAAACAGGATGTCTAGATTTGGTTAAAGATAAACTTGTGGAAGCAGAAGAGTCCATGACTGAAGTGGAAGATGAAACATCTGAGGTCTGACAGGAAACCTGTGGGTCAGAGGAGGGTGGGATGTTTGTTCTGCTGGGAACAGGAGAGGATGATGATGAATTTGTTCCTGAACTGAACTTGTAGAAGAATGTATTAAGCTCATTTGCTCTGTCTAGGCTTCCATCTGTCTTATCCTCCTTTTGCATGAAGCCTGTAATCTTCATCCCTGACCACACATGTTAGACAACTGTTCCTCTGCAGTTTATTCTCCAGCTTCTTCCTGTAAGTCTCTTTGTTGTGTCCAATCTTGATTTTGAGCTGCTTCTGTATACTCTTCAATAACTCCCTGTCTTGTTCCCTAAAGGCTTTTTTTCCTTGTTCAACGGTGCCTTTAGTTCACTGGTGATCCAGGGTTTGTTATTTGGGAAGCAGTTCACTGTTCTGGTGGAAATGGTCCTGTCCATACAGAAGTTTATGTACTCAGTCACATACTCAGCCATGGACTGATGTCATCTCCATGTGCAAAGAGCACTCCTGTCAGTTGCTTCAAAACAACCCTGTAGGATGTCTTCAGCTTCCTTTGACCACTTCCAAACAGTCTTCTTCCTAACATATAGCTTTTACTACCTAATTAGGGCTGCAACTAGCGATTATTTTAGTAATTGATTAATCTATCCAATTAATCTATTCTGACAATTAATCAGATTTTAAAAATGGTTCATTCTACAGATATTTCATTTAAGCATTTTTTACACAATATTATAAATAAATCAAAATACATAAACAAATACTTAAATTCATTTTTAAATAAGAGAATAAATATTACATTACCTAAAATGCAATAACAAAGCATTTCTTTAGTATTTCTGAACCAGGTGAAGCTAAAACTGTCAACTGTGTAATTTTGGCTAAAATTTACAGGCTAAGGTTGTTTCATCTTAGATGAAAAAATTATATATTTTTTTTACACTTTTGGCTTAATTATTGCTCTGAATATGTTTTTTTAAGCCAATTGCCTTTTTTTGAGTCTGTATACTCCAGTTTACAATCAATTAATTAATTGACTACTAAGTTAGTTTATGATTATTTCAATATTTGATTAATCGTTTCAGTCCTAAATGTAGTAAGACAATATATTCATTTGTTATGTGAAATAGTTTCACCGAAAACAATATAACAAAATAATAATACTTTAATAGTTGGCTAATAAAAACAATTACCACCTGGTCTGAAGTCGTGTCCCCACTGGCTGCAGCAGTGCACCTCATCCACAACTATACGACACAGCAGCTTGGCTTTATAGGCTTTCTCTAGGCGAGCCATCAGCAGCTTGCTCTTGGCAACCTTTTCTGGAGTTACATACACCATCTTGAAGGGGACTTTCACATCCGTCATTCCAGCCATGACGAGCTTGGAATGCTCCTGCAGTTAAAGGAAAGCCATATAAAATAGTAAGAATCTGCCTGAATTTACTGTTGTTTTATTTTGTATGTGCCTTCCATACAAAAGGCACATACAAAATACCCTAATTGGGTACTTTCTTGACCCGACTAGGTCAAGAAAGTATGTGTGTCTCATACTGTAGTTAATTCTGTTGTGAAGCCTTCTGTTTAATAAAGATAAGAACTTACATTTTCCCTAGAAATATTCTGTTCATGGTTAACAGGTTGCATGCAAATTATTAGTATGATGCTCCCAATCCATTATTAGATCTGAGGAAGCCTGAGAAGTGAAAACTCAAAAAAACAGAAGAGACAAACAATCCAGTCCAGTCTCTTACGTTTAGGCAAACTGTTAACTACGCATAGAATTGGACAAATTCATGAACAAATTAGTCCAGAAGGAGTTTTCCATCCTTCTTGTAATATTAAAAACTAAAATGTTATATAAATGTTTGGCACATACAGACGTCTGGCATCTGCAAACTCTGTATACTGAAAGGTATGAATGATGGACACAAATATACTGAGGAAGGAAAGATACAAAGAAGACATTGAGGAAGAAAGTAGAAGCAGTAAGAAAATAAAAAGATCGACAGAAGGGATGTAGAGGGATAAAAAGAAGGATTGAAAAAAGAGGCAGGGGGAGAGGAAGGAAAGAAGTACAGAAATAAGGCTGCAGTATGTCAGGAAAATATTCTATTTGGATTTTATAGAGCTAAATTGCAGTGCCAATATTTATTACATTTAACCCATAATCTACCCCTTTTCCCCCCACATACAAACTCTCTGTGAGTTTAAGCATCTCAGGAACTAAAGACATAAATCAGGTATGGAAATACAGGCATATTGTGAATGCATGTTACTTCTAATGTAATCTCCTACCAAACACTGCATTCAAGCAGTCTTTTTCAATAACTTTGCATTAGTTCACTACATTACACACATTCTGCAATCTCATATCACCCCTTACAGTTTATAGGGGTTATAGGTCTATGACTATAATGCAAGGTAGATCAGGGGCACAAGATTAGTGGAGTGTTCTGGATTGACTGAGACTCTACACCAGGGGTCTCAAACTCCAGTCCTCGAGGGCCGCTGTCCCGCAACGTTTAGATGTGGCTCTGCTGCACCACACCTGAATAGAATAATTAGGTCATTAGCAAGGCTCTGGAGAACTGACCTACACAAGGAGGAGGTAATTAAGCCATTTCATTCCAGTGTTTTGTACCTGTGGCACATCTAAAAACTGCAGGACAGCAGCCCTCGAGGACTGGAGTTTGAGACCCCTGCTCTACACCAACAGTTTTGTCAATTATCGTACAAAAAACGTAAAGGCTCGTGTGATGACCAACAATGCTCCAGTGACAGAACCAGTGATTGAGAGACGACTAGCAGTAGTTACCTTACTGCTCGATGCATTCAGCATGACTGCAGGAATACCAACAGACTTCAGGTGCATGATCTGGTCCTCCATCAGAGACACGAGTGGTGTGATAACCAATGTGAAACCTGCAACATAATGACCAACCAGTCAATCATAGCCATACAGGTGGATGAAAAAAGAAGATCCCTCGTGATGTAAACAACAGTGTGTGTTTAACTTCATCAGTATTGTTATTATGAATTAATAATAATGTACATTAACCCCTTAACTGTCACTAGGACACTGGTGTCCTCACCAACCCATTGACTTGCATGCTGTTCGTGTTCTCACCAAAACCAGAAGGATAGAGCACATCACCCCAGTTTTAAAATCCATACACTGGCTCCCTGCTCAGAGAATAGACTTTAAAATACTGTTGTTAATTTATAAATCACTGAACAGCTTAGCCCTAAAATACATTAAAGATCTGCTGCTGCTGTATCAACCTTCCAGACCTCTCAGGTCTGCAGTGCATCCAGAACCAGCCAAACATGGAGAAGTAGCATTCAGCTCTTATGCACCACAAATACGGAATAAACTTCCAGAACACAGCAAAACACACAAAGCAGTGAGTGCCGCTTTGAAACATCAGAAATGAAACATTAATCAACATTCTGATGTGTAACAATGACACTTGACAAAATGTAATGTTTCAATTATTGACTGTGTGTTCTATGATGTATTTTTGTGTATTTGTGATGTAAAGCACTTTGAAATGCCTTGCTGAAAGGTGCTATACAAATAAATTTGACTGATTGATTGAAGTGTTTTGTGGGTGATAGTTAAGTAACAACAGATTTGCCTTACAAGAAAAAAGAAACCTAAACGTCAGAAAGATCCAGAAGACCACAGATTGTACGCAGGGGTGTGTGTGTTTGTACCCTTCGAGCAGATTGCAGGCAGCTGGAAGCAGAGACTTTTTCCTCTTCCTGTAGGCATGACCAGAAACACATCATTGCCTGCCATGGTTAGGTTGACGGCTCTGAGCTGCAAAGGTCTGAACTTAGAAAGACCAAAGGAGCTTTTCAGATGCTGTTCCACCTCTTTGGACCAAGGGAAATCTATCAAGAAGAGTCAACCAGGACTTATTCCACAACTCCATAATCAAATTGGGATCCAGACATGCACCTCTGTTTAAAAAGCTGCTGGTGAAACCATGGGTGTCTGGTACCTGAGCCATCATAGTGCTGCAGCACCTGCCTGCTCATCGTCCACTCGGGAACTGAAGTCGTAGAGGATGAGGAACCGATGGTGTCGCAGGCCTCCTCCAGCTGCAGCAGCAGAGCGCTCTTGCGAGACGTCAACTGAGCCTGCTTCTTCAGCAGCTCTGCGACCTGAAGCTCCACCTGCTCCAGCTCAGCCTCCACCAAGTCCAACTCTGCCTGCACTTCTGCACACAAACACCACCAATTACTATGCATTCATAGCCCTCATTGAAACAAATTGAACATTAAATCCATGTGACTGACATAGAAATATAACATTTTATTTTTGTTTATTTTGTTTGTTTTTTTTCCAGTAGCTAGATGGACTACTGGGGTCTATTTGTTTGCCGCTGATCAAGTCACATGGTTATTGGAACATTCACATATACTGCCACACATAGGACTGTCATAAATTTTGTTGGACAATGAATTGTCTCCCATATTATTGCAAAAAACAATAATTGTGTTGTTTTGAAACCATTTTCAATGGCATAATAATACAAGAACACATTCTAAAGATCAATAAACTTTAAATTCTATTGAACATTTAACACTGGAACTGGAAGACATTTTAAATATTGAAAATAAATACACAAAACAACAGAAACAACAAATAAAATGATTTATGAAGTCTTAAACAAAAGTGTTCTTCAGAAAAAGAATTACGGTAGTTGAAACCAGTGCACCAGACTGAACACTTTTGTCGTCCAATTTTTATGTACAAAGAGAGAGAGAAAAGACAAAAAAGCTAAATTATGCAAATGCAAATTCTAATCTCTACAACTGAAGTAACCATAGTTCAAAACACATCGACCTACCATCTCAGTAGCAAGGGTTAAATACATATTGCAGGGAAGATCTAGAAAAATTACATTTAATACCCTTTCAAGGATTCAAATATTTTTCATTTGTCATATCAGACCACATGTGCTTGTTTGTGGTTCAAAATACAAACACTGATTCAAAATATCAGGCTGTCTCAAGAAGCCTGATAAATAAATGATAGAGTACATACATACATACATACATACATATATTCCCTCAAAATAACTCTATATACAGCCATTATTGTCTAAACCACCAGCAATAAAAGTGAGTACACCCCTAAGAGACTACTCCTGTAAATGTCCAAACTGAGCACTGCTTGTCATTTTCCCTCCAAAATCTCATGTGGCTAGTTAGTGATACTAGGTCTAAGGTGTGCATAGGGAGCAGGTGTGTTCAGCTGTTTTATAGTACAGCTCACACACGCTCTCATACTGGTCACTGAAAGTTCCAACATGGCACCTCATGGCAAAGAACTCTCTAAGGATCCTAAAAGACAAATTGTTGTGCTACATGAAGATGACCAAGGCTACAAGAGGATTGCTAACACCCTGAAACTGAGCTGCAGCACAGTGGCCAAAATCATTCAGCTTTCTAAAGAGTAGAGTCCCCTCAGAACAGACATCTGTTGGTCGTCCAAAGAAGCTCAGTGCATGTGCTCAGCGTCACATCCAAATTCTGTCTTTGAAAGATAGGTGCAAAAGTGCTGTCAGCATTGCTGCAAAGATTTAAGAGGTCGGGGGTCAGCCTGTCAATGCTCAGACCATACGCTGCACACTACATCAAATTAGTCTGCATGGCTGTCACCCCGGAAGGATGTGTCTCCTTGGTCTTCTGAAGTCTGTACACAAGAAAGCCTGCAAACAGTTTGCCCTCAAAATAACTCTATATACAGCCATGTCAACAAAGGACATGGATTTCTGGAAACTGTGGACTGATAAGACCCAAGATTAATTTGTTTGGTTCAGATGGTCTCCAGCATCTGTGTCAGCTGTCAGATGAGGAGGACAAAGATAAGTGTGTTATGCCTACAGTCAAGCATGATGGTGGGAATGCCATGGTTTGGGGCTGAATGAGTGCAGCAGGTGTTGGGTAGTTACATGTCATGAACTCCAATCTGTACTGTGAAATACTGAGGCAGAGCCTGATAGAGAGCCCTCTGGAAACTGGGTCAGAGGGCAGCGTTCCAGCATGATAATGACTCCAAACACACCTCCAAGACGACCACTGCTTTATTGAAGAGGCTGAGGGTGAAGGTGATAGACTGGGCAAGCATGTCTCCAGACCTAATCCCAATAGAACATCTTTGGGACATCCTCAAGCAGAAGATGGAGGAGCGCGAAGTATTGAATATCTGCCAGCTCTGTGTTGTCATCATGGAGGAGTGGAAAAGCCTTCCAATGGCAACCTGTGAAGCTCGGGTGAACTCTATGCCCAGGACAGTTAAGGCAATTTTGGTAAATAATGATATCCACAAAAAATATTGACACTTAAGGAACTTTCACTAAGGGGTGCACTCACTTTTGATGCCAGCAGTTTAGATAACAATGGGTGTATGTAGAATTATTTTGAGGGAAGAATAAATTTACACTGTTATATAAGCTGCACACAGATTACTTTTCATTGTGTCAAAGTGTCATTTTATCAGTGTTGTCCCATGAAAAGATATACTTAAATATCTGCAGAAATGTGAGGCGTGTACTCACTTTTGTGATACATTGTGTATTACTGACGGGCCATCTGAAGCCAGGCTTCGAGGCATGTACCGAGTAAAAAGGGGGCGTGTCAGATGAAGCCCCGCTTCGATGCTTGTGTCGTCTTGCTGAAAACCACGTGACTGGCAACAAACGATGCCTCGCATTGCATGGGTCACGTGACTGCTTCATTTTGCGTGTCGATTTTCAAAATAATATATATCAAATCAGATATACAAACGTAGACCTGATTTTTGCCTACATTTGTTATTGTTATTATAGTAACAATTGTTATTGTTTACATAAGGAAATTTCACGTATGTGGACAACGCTGGAGGGCAAAAAGACAAATCTTTTACATGCCATCCATAGCCGCGCTGCCGCGGTAGAATAATTCTAACTCAATGAAACTTGGAAATTTAGGTATTATTAATTTCGTGCTATGCTCCACAGCAAAGGGAAAAACCGTTAAAGTACAACTCAAAACCACATCTTTCCCACGCTCTGCATTGGCCAGGTTACACACAGACTCATTGCCATAGCAACTGACAACAATGCCCCCCCAAAAAAACACTGAAATATTTCCCACACAAAGAGCAGAACATTCAGTCTGTTGCAGTGGTATGGTTTTAGGCTTACTGTTTATTTTGTGATTATTAATAAGTGATTACTGTGGTACAAGGAGACTATAAATATATTGTTGCACTTGATTTTACTGTACTGTATGGCTAGCTCGTTGTTACTGTATCTTACTCTGCAGTTGTGGAGTCACAATGTCTTTGAACATGAGCACCCCCTGCCATGAGGCAAGAGAACTGCGTGCCTCACCTCGAATCTGTTCTCTGCCGTTTATGATTGCTTCTCCGCACACAAAACACATACAATTGGTGAGAAAAAACATTGTACATTATATACATAAGCTAAATTATGGAAAATCAGTTCATAAATTAAATGTTTTTTAGCCATTTTATTGGCGACGTACAGACAGGAGGAACATGCGCTCATAGAATGGCAACCAGTGCAGTTAGTGAGAGGTTGCGCAATCCCAGGTGATGCTCAGACCAATGCTGCATCACCAGCTGCGCTTCCAAGCATTTGAATGGGAAAATATGAAAATTCATTGATTTTGAAGAAAAAATTATCAAAATTGGTAAAGCTAAATAAAAAATAAACACTTTACAGTACAAACCACATGCTAAAAATAGCAATGTAAATTATTTTATCATTATAATCTTCCATTATGACAGGTGAGGCTCTGCCTCACTTGCCTCCCCTGACCGCACATCACTGATATATATATATATATATATATACATACACATACATACATATATATATACATATACATACACACATACATCGTGGTGTGTAGAGATCTGACGAGGTGGGAAGGCTACTCACCAGAGTCCTCTGTGCAGCCTTAACCACCCTGTGCAGGAGAGCGTTCTCTCCACCTACATCACTGGGTGGCATGGCAACAATAAAAGCTCCTCCGATGTACAGGAGATGAAGAGGATCCCTATCCCTTCTGAAATCCACGTTCTTGGTCTTCACTATAAGGCAGCTGTGATGTCTTGCTGAGCAGTCATACCGTCACAATATTTTTGCTACTAACATGACTGTGAGCTATACTTGTAGCACAATGTCTCTCTATCTTCAGTTAGGGGTAACTATTATAAATTATAAAGAATCACTCACCTATAGTTCCAACACCAGAATCCATCTTTCCTGGGGTGTTTCAATCTTCAGTCTGTTAAACCACAATAAGATTTCCCATTAGGTAAACCTGTTTCAGAAGCAAAGTTGACTTTCATTCTAATTTTGTATAAATAATCAACAGTCAGTTTTTTTAAGTTGCATGTTTTCATTTTGGTTTTATTATTCTGGTGTTAGAAATGACCAAGAAGTTATTTGGTCTTTATGAGGTCCTAATATTTAAATATAACCTCAGGTGCAGAAAAACACTCATGGTCATGATTTACACAGCAAATTGAAAAGCTGTGTGAAGAAAAAAGTAACAGCAAAGAGCAGCAAAATGATGATCAATTATCTGATCACCATCAGAGACTCTCTAGTCTAGGCAGCTGAGTGGTCTGAAGCATACAGGTGCTGTTATAACCATGCAAAGGAGGAAAAACATCATAAACATGGTTTAAAGTTAATTTGTTGCCAGAAGGCACAACTTAATTTTGAGAAGTTGAACCATAAACCTGTGGAACAAGATGTCAATCACTTCAAACACTAAAACCAGCTTTCAAGCATGGTGGGGTGAAAGAGTGATGATTTGCCTGGCAGGGACAAAACCTTGATGCATCGAGATTCAGACACTAATGATTTAGAATCAATTGACAAACTATGAAACTCAAATGTCTTAACGTCAACTGATAACCTAACCTAAAGGTGAAACTCAGCACCACAGCAACCAAGACTAGTAGTATTAGTGACCATACAGGTCCATGTGTGTGAGAATTTGTTTCAAGCCCCATGTGAGTCAATTGTTTGTGCACCTATCTTTCACCGCAAACACAGCTACTAAGTCTTTTGGGGAAATGACTCCCATCAACTTTCCACATTTAGAGACGATAACTTTTGCAAACTACTATTTAACTACAATTAATGAATGTGTACATGCTGTAGCTTTGGATGTATGACCAAGTCTGTCTTTGCTGAATGTGTTCAGGGTGCTGTGTCTCCTTTATAGCTTGAGAGAAGCTACAGATGTTTTTGTCCTTCCTTCATACAAACTAAATCTGTTGAGTTTGTTTGATGCCTTGTGTCTGTTTTCATGAATGATCTACTATGAAATATGTCTGTCTATACCTTAAATTTTATCTCTGAACCAGTCTACCCTGTTCCTTGGGTAGACAGTACTGATTGATCATTAATGTTCTTTAAATCACACACAGATGGACTCAATTTAGACATTAGGTGAATTGGCTGAACTGGATTTTATGTCTACAGAAGCTGAGACACTTTTCGGATTTTGAACAGTGTGTTATTTGTGTCATACATAATACATTATTTGTATCATGTGAAGTGCTTTCACTTCACATGATACATCATGAGGTTTGTTGGTCTATCACAGTAAATTCCAATAAAATACATCAAAGTTAGTCACCGTGACGTCACAAAATATGGAAAAGTGATTCTGTACTTTAGGCAGACACATTTAATTTTTTTTTAATACCAATACCATTATACAAAAAATTGTCAAGAAAAACATACTTACAGGTTTTAAGCTTTCTCAACCTTATTTTTGTTCACTTTAGCTCGCGAAGAGTGGAAGACCTTAGATTCCATGAACGTTCAATAACATAGAACATGTGAAGTCTGTTCCAGTTTCACATACTGCACATGTAACAGAGGGCGGTCAAGAAAGGCTCAACTAGAAAAAAAAATTACAAGAGTTTAATGATGAGGTGATGGTTACTGATTTCTTCAGAAAATCAAGATACTAAGCCAAACAGGCCAAAAGGTAGCTTTTCTCCTAGTCGAAACTATGTGCTAAAGGTGGGCTTAGTAGGGTTTGCTTACTTGATTCCGACAGCGAAATGACCATCTTGGTGACATCTTGGTCCAAGTGAACACACAGGAAAAGCAAAGGGACAAAAAAGACAAAATATTCCCTGAATTTAGTCCGCTAGGTTAGTCATTAGATGAATTGGTTGAACTGGACCTTAGAAAGGTAAGATAATCCCTTCCAAAAATGTCACAGATTCTTCAACTTGAGCGCTACGACGTGTATTTTTCAAATATATTATAGTTCACATTTAACATATGAAAAATAAAGTCTGGTCTGAAACAAACACTTTAAATTGTTCAGGGTACATTAGTACTGCCTGTCACACAATTTGCAGGGCATAGATATCAAGAAACCTTCCTGTGCCGCATTCAAGAAGTTTAATTTTATAGCGCGTTCGAATGTAGCCTTTTTGCTCCTGTTCTGCCCTCTTTTTTTTGCTTTAAGACCTATGCAACTATGCCAAATGCATACGTTTACGTGGTTAAAGTCCGAATGCATACTTTGGCATGACAAAAGTATGCATGTAAAGTGACGTTAAATAAAGTTTGGTGTGTGTAATGTAGCTCGCTAAGGTGTCCCGGAAGATTACCACCCTATAACAAGTGTTTCCGGAAGACGTGGCTGCCGATTCTGTGGCAGCTGTCTGTCATCCAAGCCATTAGAAGAATTTAAAATATTTTTTTATTATTATTTTTGTCTGTATTGTTTTATACCTTACTTACTGATTCAGCATCAGGATGATTTCGCTAACGGACTCTCAAAGTAAGACCTTAGTTGTTGAACAGAAATTGTAGCTAATGGCCATGTCAAACTGGCACCATCTGAGCTGCAGAAGCTTTCAACCTACACTTTTCATGTCATGAACAGTCTCACTTATGGGTTCAATGTAAATAAATTTTCGTATTGCTAAACAGTTTTGCAACCCTCTTACTTTCACCACCATCTTGGTGTTTAGTGAATTGTAAGACACTTAAGTTATAAGTAAAAATCAAGGTAAACGAGGAAGTTTTCAAGCAGTCTTATTATTTTATTGCTTTATAATGAAATATTAGCAATGGTGGTACTGATGATATGGCTCGCTTCATTTTGAACATGTTAAAATATAAAGTATAAAGAAACGACTAAATAAAAATAAATGAATAAAATTCCTATATTATTGTTAATCATAATTTAAGAAACACTAATAATATTAAATGTAAAGGATCAGGTATAGAAAGGTTTAGAAATAGGCATTATAAACCAATAACTTACCATTATTTACACCTATAAAAACTATATTTGATATGGAAATGTTGTTGCCTACACAGTTACGAGAAGAGTGATATCACTGATGTCCTCCAAAAGGGAGATAAGCCACACTAGGTTATTTTAAGAAGCTGTCAGCTCAGTGTCAGTACTATTCAGACACATTAATGGAACGTTAAGTGGAGGGGAAAAGTGCGGTAGAAAGAGGTGGTAGAAAGTTTGCATAGGACAGCTGTAAACTTACGTGAGTGAGAATACTCATATATTCTGTTTCTAAATTAACAGAAATAAACACTGTTATTTCTGTTCAAAAACTGAACTGGAATGAATCAGTTCAGTTTTTAAATTGAATTTTTGGAAGAAATGACCTTTTCCGTCATATTTTTAAACCTTTATGTAACCTGACAATCTAGTAAGAACAAGTTCTTATCTACAATAACGACCTTACAAATAAATATAAACACTTGTACTAGCCTGGCCATTGCCTTCCTGTACAATTCCACTCGACAAAAAAATTTGCTTACAGCACAGTCTGGGCTCTCTCCCTTTGACTTGAATTGTCTTTGGTAGATTTTCTACCACATCAGTCAACGAACAGGAGAAGTGGTGAACAATGATGTTCAGGGAATTTCCGGTTAGCTTCACAGGGTTGAACTATTACATATGTCACGGGCAAACTTTAGCAATTGGGTAAAATTTAAAACCTCAACACAGTCCATGCCTCTAAGAAGCAATCATTTCTCTACAACTGAGAGCGCAGACCCTCTGTACAAAGCAAATAGCGCAAGACAAGGGGCTGGTTTATACCAGACTAAAGATGTCCATATTATAGGAGAGAACACCTAATCAGTGCCAGTTTATCCTCTAAGTACCTTCAAGCAAACATATTTTTTGGATTGTAACAGCAAAAAAGTAAAAAATATATATATTGCTGAATGAACATCAGGTTGTTATAGTGATTTGAATATGTGTCTGTGTGTCTCTGCATGTTGTGTGCGTGCGTGCGTGCATTCGTGTTTGTCAGAAATTGGAATGGGATTGACAGGTTTTGGCGTATTTTTCCTCTTCTTTGGGATGATCCTGTTTTTTGATAAGGCGCTTTTGGCCATTGGAAATGTGAGTATTGCTTTCTGTGATACACATGTATATCATGCTGCAAGATCTACATATGTAGTGTCACCCATGCCGACAATGCAATGCAATGTATGTGCATTCTAGTATAATGCAGAATGACTTGGTTATAAGAGATGCACCAACCACTCAACCAATTCACCAGATATTTTTGTAGTTCATCAAATCCTTCAAAACTAAGAACCCCCTTCCACTTTAATTCTGATAAACAGATCAGTCATCCATGCTGACCAGTCATACATGCACGTTAATGTACTTTTTGGTTCCAGTTAAAATCTAAAGATTAGTAACAATTGCTTGATGCATAATTCTTGTACTTCTGGTTGTTTTTTGGGGGAAGAAGGAAGGAAAAATTGGCTAGATGGTATTGATTTACAGTTTGAGTTCTTTGGAGATGTTCTGATTGAACAGCAGGTGTTTTTTTGCAGTCTGACAAGTATTTTCATGGTCCAAGTAAAAAAGAAAAAAGAGTTCTTACAAATATTTTTGTTTTCCCTCTTTAGTCTCTGTCAATTTAACTAAAACATCCATCTATCCACTGAATTGCAGTATTTCTTATTTTAAAAATGACAACTCAAGAAATTTGAGTCTGGAAAGGTGTAAAAATTTAGACCCTGGAACAAATCCGTTCAAGGTGGAGGTATATTATCTATCATGTGGATCAGATGTTTTGTCCTTTAGTCGCAGTTTTCTGTATACCTTACACTGACCATTTTCTTCTCCATAGATCTTGTTTGTCGCTGGCCTGGCTTTCGTCATCGGCTTGGAGCGAACGTTCCGCTTCTTCTTTCAGAAGCACAAATTAAAGGCCACTAGTTTCTTCCTGGGAGGAGTGTTTGTGGTCCTTATTGGCTGGCCTATCATTGGAGTTGTGCTGGAAATCTATGGATTTTTCCTCCTTTTTAGGTAAGAGGAAGTAAAGATAACTACAACTGCATCATGTACTCACAATCTCTTTTTCAGAACCCAGATCTCTCCTCTGAATTTGCTTTATCTCTCCTGATTCCCTCTCTGCTTCTGGGTTTGTGTGCAGGGGCTTCTTCCCAGTTGTTGTTGGCTTCATCAGAAGAATACCAATTCTTGGTTCTATCCTGAACCTGCCCTTCATCAGTGCTGTGAGTATTGACCACTACTGCAGCAGTCTTTGCAGCTGTGCTGTGTTCACATGCATGAATCATTTTATTGCTCATTGATCATTGCTCAAGTCTCTCAACAGCAGCCGATTGCCACAACTGTCATCACAAAGTAGCCGTTAAATCTCAACATCCAAAATCTTCTTCAAGTTTATGAGACTGCATTAATCCTTGTTCTGTAAACACATAGTTTAATGGTACAGAGAGAAAATCACTCAGTTCTCCATATGTGCAGTGTTCCAGTAAGATGTTTTCTCCGTCTTGCCCACCCGGTGGCGAGTCAGGAGTTGGAGTGTTTCCGTGGCAGCTGGTAGTAGCATTACTCAGCTTTACAAATGTGTGATTTATTTGCAATTTGGACACTAAATGGAATGGGTCTCCTCTGCTCTGACTATTGGTGAAGGTTTGGTGTTGAATGGATGACTGTGTGAGTCTGGCTGCAGTGCTGAGGAAGCGGGAGAAGCTAATGGCAGTCAGCATTAGCTTCTCTCACTGCTTGCTCAGGACAGACAGGCTGCCTGCAGTTGAGTTGCAGAACGTTGTTGCCATAGTAGTCTCCAACAACACAGAAAAGGAGTCACTGGAGTTTCAAAAACTAGTTGTTTCTGAAAAAACAAGTAGTTTTGACAAAGGAGTCTGAAAAATTGATAAATATAGTGACAAAGTGGGTAGGTTGACAACAGTGTCTCTTTCATCAATTCACTCCTCTCCTCCTCCATCCTCTTACACTCAGCTGTGTCTTGGCTCTGCCAATTTCATTGGAATTTTTCAGAATTTGCCAGGGATGAGGTTATGCTTTCAGAAGGGGGTTAATAACACTTTAAGTGACCAGTAAGTTTATGTACAATGACACAGTCACAACTATAATCACACAATATAAAAACATAAAGGAATTGATTTTTTTTGCTGCTGGAGCAAGATACAATTTATTGCAACTTAATAAAGTCAGTTTAGCAGTGCATCAATATTCCATTTGCCCTGTTTTGCAAATATGCGGGTTAACTTACAGGCTGGTTAACTTACAGGCCTAACCATAACCATAATGCTACGGTTAGGCTTCCGACCACAAACAACCAATCACAGCCACGAGACTGTGATTGGTTGGAAGGACCTTTAGCGATGTCAGTCAACCTTGTGAACTTGCTGTTCAATGCCAAGGAAACACCTTACCATTACAGAAAAACCGTTTATCCGCTCTCATTGTTAGCCATGCTAACTAGCCTTAGCATTCGCGACTGCTAGAAGCTGTATGGTAGCAGAGAGCAAGGGGAAGAGGAGGTAGAGTGGCATGCACCCAACCATGATTGGTGTGTGCCATTGTCGGATTGATTCAGCTCGGACTGGTTGTGGACTCGGTGCATTGGGAGAAGGCACAGGAGCTTGATTTTTTTTTTCACAGATTGTTTTAGAACACAATTTGTTGTGAAACATAATCACAGTTTCAACAAATATGTAAACAATTTTTTACAAAAGTTACATCCCACAGATTTTCTGTGAGACTGTTTTAAAATGGTAGTCAAAATCTAAAAGCAGCAGGCCTGCTAAGTTACTGGCTACTGCCTATCAACATTAGCAGATAGTTCCACTTACTAAGAAGCTAATATCAGCCTGGTATTCTAAAATTCTGTATAATGAGCACTTGTAAACTACTATTAAATTTAACAATATTTGTTCTATATGTTTTTCAAATTGATGTATAAAAATCTAAATAAGCTTAAACAAATATTAAATGTTACATTTTTGCATTACCAATCAAGATTCTGTATTATTTTTGCAACAATATAAGTATTTTATTTTATTTAAAATAAACTTGATCAGGTTCTTTTTTCAAGCTCAAGTTATTATAAGAATCTCACACCAGCCCATGTCTAGTCAGCATCAATAAGGCATCTTACATATCCTCATTCTTTAAATATAAATATGCTGTTTTTATGTTGTTGTGTGAGAATTCAACAATTAAGGTTAATATCTGTGTCTCTTTTAACTGTTTGTTTTAAAGCCTTCCTAAGCTGGTTCTGAGGATACCCAGCAGCTGTGGTCAGTCACTGCAATTTTACACTGCATGCTAAATCCCACCCAAACAATGGTTACCTCCTCTCGTACATTGGGAAACCTTACAGTCTTTTATCTTAGATAAGAAAAGAGCATCATTAGAAGTATTATCACTGTCAGTATTTTCCATGTTTTTTTACTTGCAATGTCTGTAAACCATTTCTCAATTATTTATCATTTCCTGCCAAGAAGCCAAACTTTCTTTAGCTGCTTCCTAATTTACATTAGATGTTAACAAGAACAGAAATAATCCACACATACAAAAGAAAACAGGAATGCAGTTATGTGTAAAAAATTTAAACAATATATGAAAGAAGTATTGAACACACTTTCAGAAATTTTGTTAATACTTTGTGAACAAGACTTGTGTTTTGTTAAAGTGAACTTCAAGGTGTGTCTTTAATGGGAAAACTAGTCATTGCTCAGGTGAATATCAGGCAGATATTCTCTCTGCATATTGATCTTCAGTTCTTTCCATAGTTTTTCAAATAGATCAAATAAGGTGACGATTATTTATCTGTTTCTGACTTCAGAGGTTTGTTTAGAAAGCATTACTGAACATTCAGGATCATGAAAACCCAGGAACCCAGCAGGCAGGTCAGGGTGACGTTGTGGAGAAGTTTAAATCGGGGTTAGATACTTGAACAATATCCCAATATTACCATTTCACAGAACTCTAATTAGTTCATCATCTGAAAACAAAAAAATGCACAACTGTACAAAGACATGAAAATACACCAGTCTTTCTTGAACTGTGGTCCCCAGACCAGATGTCAGCAAATGAAACAATTCAACGGAAGCAGTGTTAATGCTGAAGCAGTGCATAGACTTGCTGTTGTCAGCAGTTTAGTGGGATTCCTCGTTCAATAACATCTCTCCATCTGCTGGTACTATTCATCTGCATGGTGTCCTACTTCTGCAGTGGCCTCTGGGTGGCAGAAGAGAGAATAAAAACACTTACTTACATTTCTTTACTACTTCCATCATGCCGCTGTGGTTCTTATGAGATTTTCAGCTCATCAAGGACATTAATGATTCCGTGTCTACAACACAAAACCTGGAAGTTTTGCCATGTTTAAAAGAAAAAATATTTTTCTTTTCCAACAGATGAACATTTTTAAGACTGTTTAGTTGAATTGCGGGTAAATTTAAGCTTATGTCAGCTGGTGATTTCCTCTTCCACACTTTTCTGATCTACAGCCTGTATCTTTAGGCATCATCTTGATCTTCACTTGATCTCTCCATTTGCTTCTCGTAGTTGGCATAACAATGCTATTTTAGTTACTAAAATAACTTTCTTCAGTTACTAAAAGCAACTGAATAAAGTAGTACTAAAGGTGTAGTTGGTTCAACATGCTGGGAACAGTGTGAAACTTGGAAAAGGTTGGTGGATTACCAAAGAAAATATTTCTCTGAAAATCCTTTGGTAAAGTGCTTTGCAAAAGTATTCACAGCCTGCGAACATGTTCACATAACATGTTGGATGTATTTTATTAAGAGCTTACACAAAATATCACATACAGTCTCTGTGAAGTGGAAAACCAATACATGTTTTGTTTTTTGTAAATAATCAGAAAAATGTGTTGTGCATATGTAGTGTTTTATGTATTTTTATGAACTAATTTCTTCAATCTGAGAAAAAACTGCTGAGTTTTCATAATCATCGAAACTGACAGAACTAAACACTTGGAATATGTCGCTGTTTAAACATTTTAACACATCACTTATGCACGAATCTGAGACTCCCTGAAGAATGAAATGAGTATCAAAACCCTTATGCACTTGTAATCTGATCTGTGTGTGAATGCAGATCAGCCACCTGTAAGCATCAGGGAGCTTGTTCACACTTATTTAATGATTTGTAGGCATAGAAGAAGGTATGAATTTGAAATTATCAAATTTGTGATGTTGAAGTTAAAAAACCTGTGTTGAAATTTAATGTTTGTGGAAATTGTAATTGTGTGTGTTCATAATTTTTAACATTTATGTGTGCATTTGACCACATATTTACAAGTACCTGGAATTACGCACAAAATGTTTTTAACGGTTTACAAATCATGTTTCACACATTACATAGATTACAAATTCAGTAACCATTTCCACACCTTGCACCACACTGGCAGTTTAATTCCATAAGTAAGCATGGGCTGGTATGACACTCATGGTCATGAATAAAAATTCATGAATAAAAATTCTATTATTAGCCTTATCACAGCCTTTACACAAAAATAAAATACAAATGTACCACATGATCTGTTGGTCCCAATCTGACAATTGAAAGACAAATAATTGCAGATTGCAAGGTTGCAGAAGGTATCAGTGGCTTTTAATGAAATAGTTAGGGGTTAGGGTAGATACTGAAATACAATAAAAGCTGACCTGCAGAGATCCACAATTCTGATTAAATGGGATGTAGGGACATAGGTCTATTTTGTGTAGTGACATTATTGAATGCACACACAAACACATTAGCGTTAATAAATTGTTGAGAATGACTAGAGACATTCTGCTCATGTTCATCTGATAGAGCAGTGATTGTCAGCCTTCAGTTCCGTTCTGCTTACTGACATTAGTGACTGATAATGCAAAAACACAATTGCTTTTTTTTTAAAGGAAAGAAAAGCAGCAATTATTCAAACTCCTGATAAAATAATGTAACACGTTATTACTTTGAAAATGAGGTCGTCACATGTCTTTATTTTGATTGTGTCACATGCTTTAGTGAAAATAGGGTATGAACACCTGCTTAATGCTGTGGTTGTTTTCAGATAAATCAAGTACAACAACCTATACTGCAAAGGACTGCAAAGTTTCTTCTTTTCACCATTTTGCTGGTTTTTAGAGTAACACAAGAAGAAATAAACTGATATTTAGTCAGGTGGTGGTCAGTTAGTCAGGCTTTCAGCTGTTGCTAGTCCCCGACTCTAGGTATTACAGCTTCCTTCCTGATGCTTCCTTAATAAAATGGGTTGTGATCCTTTAAAATTTCCTGCCAAACTTCTATTAAGGAAAAGGAAAATTCAGGAGCTTTACTTCAGGCAGCTGAGTAGCAGTGCATAGCATCAAGTAGATGCTACTCAGCTGCACAGTGCTCAGCTGTATGGTGGAGTTTTCTCCACCATACAGCTGGAGAAAACTCCAGTCAGGCATCAGCTCTGACATCTGAATAGAAGGGCTTCTGGAACGGTGCAACTATGAAAATAACCTAGAAATAATGAGAGCATAAATTTGTTAAATGTCTGTGTGCCTTGATGGTGGTGATAGGGCCCGTCACTACCATCAAGGTTACGGACATGCATTATTTATTTATTATGTAGTCTTTTATACATTAATGACACTGACTTTTCTCTCCTTCCTTTCAGTACATGGACAAGGTGACTGAGGGCAACACCATGGTATGACTGTTTGGACCCGGATCCACCGCAGCAGCTTTTCTAACCCAGTTCCTTCTGATCCTGAATGAAAGCAGCTGTAGTTAAATGGTCAGACTCTACTTCCCACCAGACAAAGACTTTTTGTAATGTCACCGGCCGATACCACCAATCTCTGGCTCCTCAGCTCTGAATCACTGATGTGTCGAGTATGAATTCATTAATGTTATCATAAATCCTATCTGTCCTTCCTCCGAGTGATTCGTTTGAGAATGTTGGAAGTACAAATTATTAGCCTTATTATTAGCATACCAGATGCTTTCATGCAGGAGTTGGTTCTCAGCTTGCCAAATTTGATTTTTGTGCCACAGCATTAGGCTCATATGGATAAGTATTCTTTCTTTTTTTTGCAGTAATTCTATTATGTCACTGTTTCTGCCTTTAAGCTGTCTGATTTGTTTCATGTTATGGTTGAAAGACACTGCTTAAGGATAAATTATTTTTTAAAAAGATGAGCGTACCATTTTATTTCATACTTAGTTTTGTTCATTCCAAACCTGTGTCAAATTGGGTTTTCCAGCCAGGTGGTTTAGTCAAATACTAAAAGTGCTAAAAGCGAGGGGTCACGTGACCGAGATCGAGATGGCAGCACAGTGAACAGCTCCAAGGACAGTGTTCCGAATTTTCTCTTAAAACTCTTGCAAAAGCAGTAAAGAAGGCTCAAAAGATACGACACTGATATGTCTAAAGCTTCGTCTGTGAAACAGTGCGAAATTTTCTCAAAAAGACGCAAGACAACCTCTAAAACAGCACCGAGTTCAACGTGCGGTGAAGAAGCTAATATGGGTAGCATAGCTCAAGTATTGAAGGATCTAAAGTCACTCCAGTCGGACTTTGGAGTTAAGCTGGATAGTATAGATGAAAGACTGACTGGAATGGCGAGCGCTATGACTGCACTGGAGGTTAAAGTGTCTGAGGTTAAACAGGACCTATTAAACCAGGCGGCTCATATGGAGGAGGCTGAGGCCCGCATTGCCGAAGTAGAAGGCTCGCTTGAAAAAGCAGAAACATTGTTGACTTCAGCTATGAAACGAATCCTGCTCCTTGAGGCCAAAACAGATGACCTGGAGAACCGAGGAAGGCGAAAGAACCTTTGGCATCCGAGAAGGAGCAGAAGGAAGACAGTCGCTTTTCGACTTTATTAGCAATATGCTACCGAAGTGGCTGGAACTCACACCGGACAAGTCATTCACATTGGAACGGGTTCACCGCACACCAGCCTCCGGGAAACCAAACCAGGGCAGAGCGGTTCTGATTCGCTTCTTAAAGTTCCCAGAGAAGGAATTTGTGTACCGAGAGGCAAGGAAAAGCGATATTATGCAAGACGGGGCCAAAATCACGTTTGCACAGGATCTATCGGCGGAGACCGTACGGATCAGACGCGGGTTCCACCCGGTAGTGAAGCTGTTTGTCGGCATCGGTGCATTCCACGGATTCCAACACAACCCCTGCAAACTTCGAGTTCTCCACGGTGGAAAGATCCATCTCTTCTCACCACCTCAAGAAGCTGAAACATTTTACAAGACTCTTCCAAAATAAACACAGCGGATGCCTCTGATCAGTGAGTCATGGTTAAGAAACAGGTAAAGCTATAAGACATTTTATGTGGCTGTTCCTCAACAACCGGATCATAATCAGGATACGTACTAAGTTAATGGGAAGTTCATATAAACATAACCGACTGCTCTTATGCGCTCACATGTTCGAAGTCTAATTTGAACTGTTTTGGCATTAATGCTAAAAGTTAAGCATTAAGCAAGTTATTACCGTTCTATCAAGGGTTAATGGTATTATTTTATAGCTGGACACTGTCTGCTGTGGAGAGCTTTGGTGAGGTCATGTTGACTAGTTGCTCCTCAGTAATGTGGATCAACGTCCTCCAGAAACAGGGTTCAAGGGGAGGGGGAGGCATTTCAGATAAAGAAATGCAAAAGTTCGTTTGGGGATTGTTCATGACTAGTTCTGTGTCTTGTATGGTTGAATGTGTGAATGTATGTGCAAACCTGCATTTTCTGCACTATTTTTGCCTACTTTATTTTAGTATAACAGTAAATTAACCTGATATGGAAAAAACAACCAAAGGAAATGGTTTGAATATCAAAATTACAAGCTGGAATGTCAGAGGAATACGAAAACTAAATAAATTGAAACAAGTATTAGACCGACTAAAATATTTGAAATCTAAAATAATTTTTTTTACAAGAATCTCATTTGATTGAGTCAGAAATACATTGGATAATTAAAAGATGGCAGGGTCAGGTATATCACTCTTCCTTTACCAGTCATGCCAGAGGAGTTATTATTCTTATACATAAGTCAATAACATTTCAAATTATAAGGACAATTAAAGACCCATATGGGAGATATATTATTGTGCAGGGACATATTTCAACATTAAAACTAAATTTGATAAGTATTTACGGACCAAATAACGATAACCCATCCTTTTATGAAAATTTATTCTTAACCTTGTCAACCTTGGAGGGATTTTATATTATAGGAGGGGACTTTAATTGTACCCTTAACCCAAGCCTGGATAAATCTACTCAAATTGATACCAGTCATTCACAAACCAGGAAAATACTCCTTAATTATATAAAAGATTTAAGAATAAATGAAGTATGGAGAACAAGAAACCCCACTAATAAGGAATTTTCATGTTATTCAAGCTCACACCAATCCCATTCGCGTATTGATTATTTTCTTATCTCCGTGGAGTTATTGCCTCACGTGGAGAACTGCTGGTACAATAGTATTGTAATTAGTGATCATGCTGCAGTGTCCTTGGAAATTAAAGTAAATAAGATTGACCAAGGGATGAAACGATGGAGGATGCAGACACTTTTGCTAAAAGACTCAAAATTTGTTACATTTATAGAAACTTGCATTGATCAGTATTTTGAAATGAATAAAGATGAAACAACAGCTAGTATTAGATGGGAAGCTTTTAAAGCTTATATTAGAGGAGAAATTATCAGTAATAGCAGTAATAAAAATAAACAATATAACCAAGAATTAAAATTATTAGAGAGACAAATTAAATCCAGCGAAGCAGAAGTTTATCAGAGCAATGATCAGACAAAATTGCACAAATTGAATGTTTTAAGAACCAGATATGATAAATTAACAACAGAGAAAGTGGCAAAAAACTTAATGTGGACTAAGCAAGCATTTTATGATCAAGGAGAAAAGGCTGGTAAATTATTGGCTTGGAGGATAAAACAGATGCAAGCGGAAAGAACTATTAACAGCATAAAATCCAAATCGGACATTTTAACCACAGACCCTCCAGGAATAAATGAAAATTTTAGAGAATTTTACAAAAACTTGTATAAGTCTGAATACTCTGGAAACAAAGACACACAAGCTGCGTTTCTTAATCAATTAAAATTCAAAACCCTTTTAGAGGAGGAGAAAACAACTCTCGATAGTCCTTTAACAATAGAAGATCTATCTGAAGCAATAGACAGCATGAACAGTGGTAAAACCCCAGGTCCTGATGGACTTCCAATAGAATTTTATAAAACATTTAAAAATAAATTAATCCTACCACTTCTCAACATGTATGAGGAATCATATGAAGCTGGAATACTCCCAGACTCACTGAGGTTAGCTACAATAACTCTCTTGCTAAAACCAAACAAACCCTCCACTGAATGCTCCTCTTATAGAGGAATCAGTCTTATGGGATGTGATACAAAGATTTTGTGTAAAGCCCTCTCTAGGAGATTAGATAAGTACCTGCCCACTTTAATAATAGATGATCAACAAGGATTTATTAAAGCAAGACAAGGCTACCATAATATAAGACGGGTTCTTAATGTACTGCATGAAAAACATAATTGTAAGGACACAGCAATGTTATCATTAGACGCACGTCAAGCTTTTGATAGAATAGAGTGGGATTATCTGTTTGAAGTGCTCCCCAAATATGGATTTGGTGAAACCTTTCTAAAATGGATACGACTATTATATACTGATCCCAAAGCACAAGTTTTAACTAATAATAACATGTCAAAACCTTTTAATTTACAATGGTCAACTAGACAGGGTTGCACCCTGTCACCACTACTTTTTGTATTGGCAATAGAACCTCTGGCAATGGCTGTTAGAGCAAATACAGGAATATCTGGTATTAGAATTGGAGGAAGAGATCATCTCATTTCCCTGTTTGCGGATGATATCATATTTTTCATGAGTAATCTGAAGATCAGTATTCCTAAATTATTACATCTAATAAAGGAATTCGGTGAATTTTCAGGATATAAAATTAATAATTCTATATCAGAGTTAATGTTTCTTAATGAAGAAGAAAGGAGAAGTCCTATTGTGACTACCCCATTTAAAACAACAACAAAAAGTTTTACATACTTGGGCATTAAGGTCACCCCATCTCTTAATGAAATAAGCATAACAAATTATAACCCCCTTGTGGAAAAAGTCACAGAAATGCTAAATAGATGGTCAAACCTGCCTATATCTATGATAGGCCGAATAAATTTATTAAAAATGACAATCTTGCCCAAATTTTTGTATTATTTTCAAACACTTCCATTACCGCTGTCAGATTCATTTTATGACAGTCTGGATAAACTATTTAATCAATTTATTTGGAGTAATAGAAAAGCAAGACTCCGCTTAAAACTACTCTATCTGCCCTATGAAAGAGGTGGACTTCAAGTCCCTAATTTCAGATGGTATTATATGGCCGCCCAACTAACATCAGCTACCCATTACTTTTGCCCGACGACACCTCCAGCCTGGGTAGATATTGAACAGCAATCTGTTCCAGATTTCCCCTTAAATACCTTTCTATATTCTTCGGACCTAAAGACATTAAAAAAGACCACAAAAAAACCCTTTTTAAAAAATACGATTATAAGCTGGTATGCAGCACACAAACATGTAGGTGAGCATCCAGAGCTATCACAATTTGCCCCAATCTGGGGTAATGAAAGGTTCATCCCAGGGAAAAATGATGGAGGATTTAAACTATGGAAAACCAAAGGCATTCAGAAAATTAAAGATCTGTATGTTGATGGCAAGTTACTTACTTTTGATCAGCTATGTAAGAAGTATTTATTACCCCCGAAACATTTTTTTAAATACTTGCAATTGAAAAACTTTATGTCATCAAAACTGAAACAAATAGTTGACATTCCACCCTTAACAAAAATAGAAGAGGTGTGTGTTGGAGACTCAAAAGGGAAAGGTTTTCTCTCTGTGTTCTATAATTTGTTAATGCTTTCCTCTAGGGACTCAGCAATAGATAAGTTGGACGCTTGGAGAAGAGATACTTTCGAAGATATAGATGAGGAAGACTGGAATCAGGCCTGTTTAAAAGCACAAAAACAAACGATAAACACATGATTTAAACTTTTACAATATAAATGGCTTATGAGAACCTATATAACACCAGTTAAGCTTCATCATATGTCCAGTGATATTCCAGATACTTGCACTAAATGTTTGTTTGAAAAAGGAACTCTTCTCCATTGTTTGTGGGAATGTCTTAAAATTCAGAAGTTTTGGAAGGATGTTATTGGGTGTCTATCTGAATTGTTTAAGGTAAAAGTCCCATTAGAGGTTAAAATCTGTGTGCTAGGAATATACCCAGTGGAATTTAAACAATCACAGAGGAAAACTAAACTTCTTCAAGCCAGAAGATCTATAGCATTATGCTGGAGAGGCATGGATGCACCCTCCCTGGGACTTTGGAAGAAGGAAATTGCAAATTCGCTCGGACTGGAAAAGCTAACATACATCGCCAAGGGTAAACAACGGGATTTTGAAACTCTCTGGGAGCCATATATGAAGACCATAGGGACTGAAGGTGGAACTTATTAACGGATGTCTTGTCTACAGTTTCTATTCATATATTGTTCTGTTACTTTTCTTTCTTTTTTCTCTAAGTCAATCTAAAAGATTTTTGATATTTTTGGAACCAAACAAATGCGGTGAGAAAAGGGTGAGTGTGGGAGTGAATGCAAGAGTGTATAAGTACATTTCAATCTGGAGAGACTCAGACGGAGATGAGAAGACAATTAGAAGAGTTTATTGACAAACAGAATTTAAAGTCTTTGGTGCTCGGGCCCCGGCTGGGGATAACGGTTATCGCAGCGTTAGCGATAGGCTTCAGATGAGCATCCCCGATGCTGTTAGGAACGTCATCCCCCAGGGCCCGGCACTGGTGGTGGAGGTTGAAGAAGGGTGCGGGTCTCAGGACCGGGCGAATGGAGGAGAAGGGGTGGTGGTGGGTTGAGCTCGGCTGGAGAGCGAAGGATGCCATGAATGAAGGTCCTTATCAGCTGGGACTTGGTCGATGATTGGACGTGACGTGGCTTGGTCCGGCGTTGATAGGTCGACGATTGTGGGCAGGTCGCTTCAATTAACGGGTCCCGGTGGGGATAAAAGAGTCTTCCAGTTTGAATTTGCGCCTAGGCTTCATGTTATAATGTTAAGTTTGTTGTGTGTAAATTTGTTATGTCAAAAAAGAGAAAATTCAATTTAAAAAATTTTTTTTAAAAAGTGCTAAAAGCTTGAGGTCAAGGGTGCATCTAAAAATATTAGAATATGGTGAAAAATGTTTAATATTGTATTTTGTAACTCATTTCAGAAAGTGAATTCAGTTTAGGCACACTGAATAAAAATACTTATTTTCCTCTCTCTCTGAAAGTAGTACCAAACCAAAGATGTTTTGTTTGTTAGAATTATCAAACTTATTTGCCTGAAGCCACAATAATGACACAATATGTCAGAGATTAATTTCATAATGTATTCAAATCAGAAGTTTACCTTATTTTCCTCAGTATTTGCTAGCACTCCCTTTAACTGCCTTGGTCAAATATTTTGTGTTTCCTCCCTCAAGCTTTAGTTTGATAGTCCCAATAGTTTGATCCACTCCTCCTGACATAACTGGTGGAACTGGGTCAGTAACAAAGTCAATGTTATTGAATCAAAGTCAATAACATTGACTTTATTGACAAAGTCAGAATTTGACTATTATTAACTGTTGATAGCATTTGTCAATGTATACATGTGGGCGTGCACGTGTGTGTGAAGGATGTTGGTGTATATATATATATATTTTTTCTCACTATATATACTGTATATAGTGAGAAAAATAAGTATTTACCCAGCAACATTGCAAGTTGGAAATTTTCATCTTAGGTGCATGTCCACTGTGGGAGACATAATCTAAAACTAAGAAATAATAATATATATGTATGTATATGTTTATATATACATATGCATATATAGCTGTATGGTGGAGAAAATGTATATGCATATACATACATACTGTATGTATATACAGTATGTTGCACAGGGGAAACATGATTGTTTTTATTTTATTTGTGTTGTACTTTGCATGTTAAATTGTGTTGGTTTTTGTTTATTTTCCCATTTAACAATCCAAACACGCTGAACTGAAGGTGGTTTTCTAAGGAGGTGGAGCTCAATAATTAGCCCCCCAATACAGGTGTCAGTAGAGAATGATTGAAGCCAAATAAAAGTAGCTGGGATGGAAGGAGGAGGTGAACTAATTCTGCGACGAACTGCAAGCTACAGCAACGAACACGCTACAGAGCGAGGGGCGGACGGAATCCACAAGGCAGGTGCAGAGTACCAGAAGGTAGCCAGACGGCTACCTCTGCCCGCGCCTGTAAGTAGTGCTCCGTCTCGACCAGAGATTACTGGCAGCCAACATGCCCTCCGACAAAGTCATGGTGGGGGATGCTGGCATGTCCAGTTTTTTTTCCTTTAGCTGGATCGGGCTGAAGGTGGTGTGGCACGCCGAGGAGTGGCACAGTGCTGGAGCATTGCAGAGTCAGCTGTGTGTCACTGCACGGGATCGCCTCCAACCAGAACGGCACAGGTTACCAGAAGTGGCCCCCAACTGGTGACTCTTAGAGACAATTATTGAATTCCGGACTTTATTTGAAAAAAGGAAAGAACTGTTTTATTGGGTCACCACTGAAGGTGATTTTTCTTTGCAATAAAACATCTTAAACTTGACTATTTTGCTCCCTGGGTTTTTGAGTTGCTTGCTCCCCCTTGTGCCAAAGACAGAGTGCGGGGCCATACCGGCCACATATACATGTGTACACATACACACATATATCACCATATAAAGAAGAGAACATTGGGGGCTGTAATGTGAACACAGAACTCAGGCCTAGGTATCAGACAGTGGTTCAGAACCAGTACCACCACTGCTAGATCTAGAGAAGTACAGGAGTTTAAAAGTAGCTCTGAGAATAACTGCATGGATGAAAAAAAATTGTAGGAAATTTACGCTCAGGTCAGAAAATTCAGGGAGACCTATCATCTGAAGAGCTAAGTGCAGCAGAGGTGTATTGGGTTAAAACAGTTCAAGGGGCAAAGTTTCAGCCAGGACATTTGTCAATTAGAAGCATTCCAGAAGGAAGGATTCAAAAATAAAAGATTTTAAGCCTTTCTTAGATAGAAAGCACATCATTTGTGTTGGAGGCCGGCTGCAATGTTCTGATTCTAGTTTCAGGGAACATCACGCTTTGGGTATTACCTACAAGGCATAGATTTACAGAGCTAATGGCAATGTCTTGTTATGAGAGAGTGACGCATTCTGGGGTTAGTGATACTTTAGTCCAACTGACAGAAAGCGTCTGGGTTTTAAAGCGAAAACAGCTTATCATGCGTGTGTTATCACAATGCTATGTTAGGAGGAAGCTGAAGGTGAAACCAGCTCAGCAAGTTACTGCTCCACTGCCCAGAGACAGGTTCACAGAGGCTCCATCTTTTGAAGTCATTAGAGTAGATTTTGCAGGACCTGTGATGGTCAGATCCAGTAGTCAACCTAAAAAGGCATACATTGCACTTTTAACATGTGCTGTTGTAACCCAACCCTAGAATTTACCCAGGTTCAGGTAGGAATTTTCTATCAACCAGTTATGTTTATTACAAGTCACTGGACTGAAACACATCCAACTTTGTCTTAACTTGGCCATAGAGTTTACCTGGAAAACCAACAAGAAAAACATTCACTCCAAACATGAGGGGAATATATTCATTGTTCTCACTTATGTGAGAACCACAACCACTTACACCTTCTCACTTTCTGATTGGGAAAAGACTCATCTCTTTGACTGCTGTGTAGCGTAGCAGCAGCTTCAGCAGCAGAGATTCGACGTTACAGTGGGTCAAACGGCACCGGATCCTTTCTGCGCGGTAACCTCAGCTACTGTAGTTTTTTCTGTTTTCCTCAGTCTTTTTGTTATAAAGAACTAATTTTAAAGAGTATTTTAAAAGAATTTAATAAATAGCTTTTTGTACATTTGAAACTGTCTCAGATGTCTCAATCTATGCATGACCAAACCTGTGTGCCTTAAAAAGAAGGTAATATACCCCGGGTGAAATTCCCAGGGTGGCGTTGTTGAGCAATTTATTTGGGTCCAGACATTTAAATTGCACAATATTCGTGATTTCAGTCTAGTGTCGCCACATTTTTGGCGCTGTGAGCAGGAGACTATGTGTAACTGGGTCTATATTATTAGTTGTATATTTTCACAAAATGTTTTCTTTAATTTATTTGTCCTCTTATATTTGTCTGTCTTTGTGTTCTTCTGTGTCTGCTATAAGGGGTTTTGTCCTCCAGCTCCGCCCTACTTTCTTCTTCTGTTGTTCAGGGTCCTCCAGCACCATTATAAATATTAAGTTGTTAATTTCCTCTTCCCTTTTGTTACTCGTTCCACTGGGAAGAGGCGAGTTTTATAATCCATTGTAATCCTTTCATTTATATTGTTCAAATGTTTATTTTTTTCTTCTGTATTAATGTTAGGTGTTTGGATACTTTCATTTGAGTTACTATTACGCATTTATAACATTTGATGCATGTTAACATTATTATTTTGTATAGATCGGGTTGGAGAACTGGAGCACATGCTATGTGCTAATGCTAATATCTCCCGATTGACAGATTGAATAAACGGAGACCGCCTCCAAACCCAGACTTGGTGTTTTGTGGTTTGTCCGATCAACACGTAACACACAACGCAGAAGTCCACCGGTCTCATATGCTTTTTATGAACATCTGAGACAAGTATTTAAGTTTTTCAATGTTTGTGTTGTGTGTTTTTTTTCTCTTTTTCTTTTTTTTTTTGTTGTGCAGATTGGCCAATCCGGCAACAGAGCAGCAGTGGTTCCATGTAAATCTTCAAAGTGGTGGGTGTAGCGTCCCAGTTGAAAGGATGGTCTTTCAAACTGATTGTTCACAGTCCTTTATTCTACAGCTTTTGTATGTGAACACACCATAAGAGCTACAAAATATACAAATAAAATACCATTAGTAACTCAAACAGTGTTATTCTAACCTTTTACCTTAGCATATGAATCTTTTACCTTATGTAATTTCTTATGCTATAATTATGTTTTACAATACACGTATTTATTAAACTCTAACATCCCTGTGTCATGAAATAAAATACAACGTATTTCAACTGTTGACGGTTGACCAAAAAATATTAGCACCATCTAGTGGCAAAACAAACCGTCACACTCAATAGTGAACTACACGTTCCGCAGGAAAACTAAACATGTTTACACAACAAAACACTCACCTTGTTCCCTCATCAACCAAGCGCCAATTAACTGATTGTCTGCACCTTAATTTGAACTACTCCTTAATTATCTCCCTTTCGCTCCGACCAGTGCGCTCTCTCTCTCGCAATGGCCGAGCAGTTAATTGTCAGTTAATTGTCAGTTAATTGTCTACAGTTTGACACCTTTTCGTTCCAAGCAATTTCAAAATAAAATCCTCGACTGTCATGTCAACAAATACTCCTTATTTACATGAGGAAACACAAAATACTAGTAAGGTCATTTACATTCCCACCAAATCATTAGAGCTTAACTAAACAAATGGAGAGATAATGATTTCCTAAAGAAGAAATAACCTGTAACCTTTAACCTCTATGAAAACACAATACATAGGAAAGAATGCAACTTAAACTATAGAGTATAGTTAAACAGTCCCTAATAGTAGAACCAATTTCTGCACTGGGCGTAAAGATGCAATTTCTCCATACTGTAGAAATTTTACGGGAACATTGTCCTTTCTCCATCTTCTGTTCTCCAAAGCGAATCTTTATTTTCTTACAAGTCCATCTTTATCAGTTACTATGTCCATTACACATGCTAATCTCCATTCATTGTGAGGTAAATCGTCCATCTTCTCCATGACAACATCTCCAACCTTCAGGTTTCTCTTCGGAGTATGCCATTTCTGCTTTGTTGCGATGTTGGATAGATACTCCCTTTTCCAACGTGACCAAAACGGCTCTGATAGGTACTGCACTTGCCGCCATCTTTTCCGTGCATAAATGTCTTTCTTGATGAATTTACCTGGAGGGGGCAGGTAAATTTGATTTCTTGGTGAGCAGGTGATTTGGGGTCAACAGCTCTGGGCTGATTGGGTCACTGAGGTTATCCACTGTAAGAGGTCTGCTGTTCACAATCGACATTGTCTCAAAAGAATGTCCTTAAAGATGCATCATCCATCCTGCCTGATGAAAGTGAAGCTGTTGAGCGCAGAATGTTTCGAACCGTCCTGATTTGCCTTTCCCACACACCTCCTGCATGGCTTGAATGAGGCATATGCATTTTGAAGTCACACTGCTTCTCAGCCAGAAATGTGGTAATGCGGTTAGAGTCCACTTGAACAATAAGCTTCTTGCAGTTCATTTTTAGCTCCAACAAAGTTGCTTCCTTGATCACACTTTATCTCGCTGACTGCTCCTCTTATGGCTATAAAACAACAGAGCACACTGATAAATGCGTCTGTAGTCATATCGTCTAACATTTCTATGTGAGCTGCTCTGCAACAAAGACAAGTGAAAAGAAGTCCATAACGCTTGTGCACCTTTCGAGCCTGTTTGGTTAGAAAGGGACCAAAACAGTCCATTCCACAAAATGTAAGCGGTGGCGATGGCTCTAAGCACACTGTTGGTAGATCAGACATTTTCTGTTCCTCTGTTCCTCTTCTGAGTCTGCGACACTTTACACATTGCTGTTTGCTACGGCTTTGTTGATGCCAGGAATCCAAATTCCATTTGATCTCATCTCATTGATTGTCATTCCTTTCCCTTGGTGTAGCACCTTACTGTGGAAATGAGCAATTAGTAGCTGAGTGACATGGTGACCCTTTGGAACTAATACTGGATGTTTCAGTGAGGAAGAGAAAGAAGCATCCTTTAGCCTTCCTCCCACCTTAAGGAGTCCATCACTATCAAGAAAAGTGTATATTTGAAACAGCTTGTTTTTGTGAGGAAGTGTCTTTCCATGTTTAAGCATCTTTATATCCTCTGCATATTCATTTGCTTGTACGTCCTTTAGAATAACACATTTAGCATTTTGTCTTTCTTGTGCTGTGCTATGACCTGTTGTTTTATCTCTCTTGGCACAGCAAATCAGTCGAGCAATGGCTTGAGTGGCTTTGTAGTACCAAGAAGAAAACTTTGTTAACTTGTCTGCCAAACCTTTCTTCTCTGTTTTGAAAGTGTTCAGCACATGTGCCCTTTCAACCTCTGGATCTCCGAGTGGTAAGTTCATGTCGATCTTCGCAGCTGGAGGGATTTCTTTGTCCCACAGAAACTGTGGCCTTTTGAATCAGTCTGATGAGATGAGCTCACCTGTGCTTGAACCTCTGGAGGCAATATCTGCTGGATTTTGCTCAGAAGAAACATATCTCCACTGCTGAGGGGTGCTGTTGAGCCTTATCTTTTGAACTCGTTTGGAGACAAATGTGTGAAGACGGCGTGCTTCATTATTGATGTAGCCTAAAACTACCTTAGAGTCCTTCCAGAAATACTCAATCTGTGTCAATCCAAGCTCATCCTTTAGCATGTTGCTTGCAGTAATGGAGACAACAGCAGCTGTTAGTTCAAGTCTTGGTATTGTTGTTACCTTAATAGGAGCAACTCTGGTCTTTGCTGTAACTAAAGCACAATGCACCTTATCGTCTTTGTTTACATATCTTAAATATGAACACTGACCATAACCATATGAACTTGTGTCAGAAAAATGATGCAGCTCGGTTTTTACTATTTGACCAAAGTCTTTAGGAACATAACAGCGTGACATTGTGATTTTCTCCAAGTTCTTCAAGTCATCTTTCCAGTTATCCCACACTGGCTTTAGTTCACCGGGAAGGGGATCATCCCAGCCTGTGCCTTGTTTGCATGTCTCTTGAAGCACTCTTTTGCCTGTGAGTACAAAGGGGGAGATGAATCCCAATGGGTCGTACAAAGCTGCAACCATAGATAGAATGCCACGCCTTAGCAGGTTGGTCATTCGAAAGCGAAACCTTAGTGTGTCTGAGTCAATGTGCCAGTGAATGCCCAACACTCTTTCAAGTTTGGAGTCATTAAACGCTAGGTGGAGAGGCACGTTCAAATGGTGGAATACTTTCTAACACTGTTTTATCATTACTTACAACTTGTGTAGTCTGAGGCCACCTGAAGCACAAAGTGTCTGAGCCTCCTGGGCGAGCTGAATAGCTTCCTTGATGCTTGCATTACTTGTTACACCATCATCGACATAGAAATCTCTCATTATGAACTGAGATGCAAGGGGAAACTGTCTTGTTTTCTTTTGCAAGATGTTTTAGTCCATAATTGGCACATCCTGGTGAGGATGTGGCACCGAAAAGATGCACCTTCATTCGAAACTCTTGGGGCTCAGTGTCCAGGTTGCCATTTTTCCACCATTAAAATCTTAAATAGTCTCTATCTGCTTCATACACATGAAATTGATGGAACAGTTTTTCAATGTCACATAGTAATGCAACTTGATGCCCTCTGACTCTGATTAGAACACCATTTAGATTGTTCAACAAATCTGGGCCTGAGCAAATTATCATTGAGACTGTTACCTTTGTATTTTGCTGAGGTGTCAAAGACTACTCTGAGTTTGTCTGGTTTTTGGGGATGATATATTCCGTGGTGGGGAATATAACACCTTTCTCCTTCTTTTGCTTTGTTGTGAACTTCCTCTGCATCACCCTTGTCTATGACTTCATCCATAAACTTTACATATTGCTCCTTGTATCTTTGGTCTTTTGACAGTTTGTTTTTGAGGCTTTGAAGTTGCACAGTGGCCATTTGCGTATTGTCTGGTGACAGAGGTCTCTCCTTAAATGGAAGTGGCATTTCATAATGTCCTTCATTGTTTTTATAAATGCCTTCCTTTAGTGTATTCAGAAAGAGAATATCATCTTGAGACACTGATTTGTTATCAGTGTCTTGTTATTATCCTTAAAGTCAGACTCAGACTCGAGAATCTTGAGTGCATCAGTGGGAGTCATTAAAGGGAGTTCTTTGACTGTGACTCTGTGGCACACAGTAGATATGCTAAAAGAATCATTGTGAGATGATGTGGGGCCTACAATACTCCAGCCCAATGCTGTGCGGACAGCATATTGTTCACCTTCTCCTCCTAAGATGACCTGCTTTGGCGCTAATGTCTTGGAACAGTTGTAGCCAATTAAACGCCCAACTTCACGTTCTAGCTGTGGTGGAATCTCATTCACTATTACCTTTAGATGATCCCATTGCCTTGCCGTTTCACAGGAAGGAATGTGAGAGCGGTTAACTGGTATACAGTCTTTAGTGTAAGCAGGAGGGAGTTCAATTATTTCTGAGGAGTTGTAGCCTCTCACTTTGAGACCTGAGACATGCTTGCTTGGCACAACTGAATCTTTACCAAGCATTGTGGTGAGTCTTAACCTTATTGGGATTGACTTAGCTTTGAGATTGTTAGACACGTCTTGGTCAATGAATACTGTATCACTTTGGGTGTCCAAGAGTGCATAAACAAGCCTTTCTTCATCTGGTTGTTGCTCTGAAGAAACCCATACTGGTACAATCATAGAAGTGCTTACACATTGTTCATTGGTTTCTGCATTGAGAGACAGGGTTGTTGCAGCCTGTTCTGTACTCTTTTGAATTTGGTTTGTCTGTGATTTGTTGCTGTCATAGTTAAAGTTGTGCAGACAGGTAGGGTGTTTTTTCTTACACATTTCACATGCAAGTCGATAATGACAGTCCTTTGCGCTGTGTCCGGGTTTGAGACAACCGTAACAAAGTCTTTTATCTTTTATGTATTTTCTTCGTTCCTCAAGTGATTTGCCTTTGAACTGAGGACAATTGTGTCCGTTGTCTTGACAGAGCATGCATGGTGGTTTAATATTTGACCTTTGTTTGGTGCTTTCCGTTTCTGTTACCACCTGCGTATGGAGAACACTGGAGGTGGGCCTTTTTTTTTCTGGTAAACTTTACTGGGGATGTTGGTGAAGTCTGTTGAGTGGAGAGCCTGACATGACGTGATTAGATTGCACACAATCTCAGCTTCAGAAGACATGAACTCAGTAAAGTTTAGACCTTGGGACTGATCCCTGATTGGGACAGTTTTTGTCGTGGAAAAAAAAACTATTTCCAAGCACTGTTCAGGTAAAATCACTCAATCCGGTTTATTCATATATTGTGCACAATACAGAGAGCTTGTAGGACAACCAGTAATGAAGCAGGTCTGGGTGAAAGCTCTGCCAGGCAGAGACAACACATGAGTTTTATACAAAGGGATATGGGATCCTAACCATGGGAAACAGACTGGTTCCCATGCAACTTTGAAAAACAACGTCCAACCTTGTACATGTAACCAAAATAGTTTAACTTGATGGGAATATACTGGAACTTAGAATAAACATATAGCAATACAACTAGCAGGTGTGACCTTACCTTAATTTTTCCACTACAGTTTTGAATCGGCCATCGCCGGGTCGACGATGCAAGAACAGGGGGTAGAATGTAGTGGTATAGAAATACAGTATACATATTTTTACACAAACAGTTTCCAGGTAAGAAGTTCCGGTTGGGTAAAGTGGGCGTGGTATATAAGAAGCCGCTGCGTCCAGTCAGACACTGTGTGGCTCGCGTCTCAGGGGTTCTGGCGGTAAAAAGGCAACATATCGCAAAGTGTGGTGCATGCTGCTCTGATTTATTGGTGGGAGGTCTCCTCTCTCCCTGCACTATGGCTGATCTTTGTCAAAAAATCTAAATTTAAGTGTGATCGTAGGTAAAATGCTACTGTGCTGCTCTCCTCCTGTGAGTGTGTGTGTGTGTTTGTGTGGATTGGCAGGTAAGGAATTAACGCTCATTGTAAGCTCCAGTTTGTTGCACTTCTGTTTGAAATGGTGACTAACTTTTGTACTTCTCCCCATATTTGGACCATTGCTGCTCTTTTGTCTCCCGGATTACTGCACGTTACTAATCAGAGTCGGACTGTGGTGGCGGCTACATGCCCTAATTAAAGTGGTGTTTGGAGTGCGGCATCAGTGCGCCCAGTTCGCCTCCTGCTGCAGCGTGGCCAGAGGGCCACACCTGGTTCTGATGAGATTTTAACTTGTATTTCCTATGTTTTCTTATTTATTTTGTTTCCAGCTCTTTCGGTTCTTTATATAACTGTTTATTTATTTGGGCTGACATTGTTTTCTTTTGTTGTATTAGGTTTAAAGGTTGTTGCATTTATTAACTGTCTTTTTCTGTTGGTAGTTGCTGAGGTCCGGTGGCGGTGCTGGTGTGGTGATGGTGTCTTCCTCTTCTGTGTGCCGTGATTCTGGAGTTTGGGGCGTGCTGTGGTGGCGCAGGGGGTTAGCATGCCCCACATTTGGAGGCCTTAGACCCGCGGACGTCGCGACTTCGACTCCCTGTCCCGACGATTTTTGCCGCATGTCCTCCTTCAAAAATGGTGCCGGCTCAGCTGGCTGCCTGCAGACGCAGCTCCTGTCGTGTGTGTGTTAATCTGTGTATTAAAAAATTCTTAGACTTAGACTGACTTTATTGTCATTTTGTATGCACAGGGTGTATACAGAACGAAATTTCGTTGCATACGGCTCAGGACAGTGTTTTGAGCTTTCAATGTTGTGAGGTTACTCCAGAATAAAATAAAATACAGTATAAATTATGAATATACATCTAAATATAAAATATAAAGTGCAGGAATGACAGTAAAATATAAGTTATTTAGCTCTGTACATGTGCAAGGTATAAAGTGGAGACCAGTTTTTGAGTGCAGTCCAGTTAAGATTTCAGCAGTCTGATGGCAAGTGGGAAAAAGCTGTTTCGGAACCTGGTGGACCTGCACCGGATGCTGCGGAACCTCTTTCCAGAGGGCAGCAGGGAGAACAGTCCATGGTGGGGGTGTGAGGGGTCACTGATGATGTTTCGGCCTCGGGACACGCAGTGCTGGGATGAAATGTCCTGAATGGAGGGAAGGGGGGCCCCGATGATCCTCTCTGCTGTCCGCACCACTCTCCTCATGTTCTTCCAGTCGGAGGCGCTGCAGCCTCCACACCACACAGAGAGGCAGCTGGTCAGAATGCTCTCTATGGTGCTTCTGTAGAACGTCTTGAGGATGGGCGGGGGCAGGTGTGCTCTTCTCATCCTCCGCAGGAAGTACAAGCGTTTCTGTGTCCTCTTGACCAGAGACGTGGTGTTCCCAGTCCAGGTGAGGTCGTTTGTGATGTGCACCCCCAGGAATTTAGTGCTGCTGACCACCTCCACAGCCGAGTTGTTGATGAGCAGTGGAGCGTGGCTGGGCCGGTTCTTCCTGAAGTCGACGATAATCTCCTTCGTCTTGTCAACGTTCAGGATCAGGCTGTTGTCTCTGCACCAGTCCACCAGCTGCTCCACCTCCTCTCTGTAGTCCAGGTCGTTGTCGTCTCTGATGAGGCCCACCACTGTTGTGTCGTCCGCGAACTTCACGATGTGGTTGGTGGCGAACCTGGGGACGCAGTCGTGTGTCATCAGAGTGAACAGCAGAGGGCTCAGGACGCAGCCCTGAGGGGAGCCTGTGCTGAGGGTGATGACATGGAGGTGTGTTGTCCGATCCGGACTGACTGAGGTCTGTCGGTGAGGAAGTCTAGTAGCCAGTTGCGCAGGGGGGTGCTGAAGCCCAGGTGTCCCAGTTTTCCTGCCAGATGCTGTGGGATGATTGTGTTGAACACTGAGCTGAAGTCCAGGAACAACATCCGTACACGAGTGTTCTTCTCCTCCAGGTGAGCCAGGCTCAGGTGTAGGGCGGAGGAGATGGTGTCCTCAGTGGAGCGGTACTCTTATAAAAAATTTCTGTACTCCAGCTTTTGGTTTATGTATTCATATTCAGTGAGTTTAATAGATGAACTCTCACCTTGCCAGACATTTATAGCTTTTGTGTTTACGTTAGCGACGGGATTTGACACCTTTGTCACACACAGAAACACATCTACAGGGGCGCAACTACATACTTTCTGAAGTGTATGCGAACATGTTATCCCTCCCCCCCAACGACATAAACTTGTACAACTCATTTTTAATTAAAGTATCAATAATAATAAATGTACATATATGTGAATAAATTGCTGCCTACAGGGCAATTAAAAAAGAATGAAACAAAAAATGTTGCAATATTTCATCATTTAATATATTTGAGCCAAAGAGCCACTTCTGTTAGCCTGTGTCTAGAACCGCCTGTGGGCTGCAGGTCTGAGGCTTTTTGTTAGCATGTTTTCTATCATTCTTATATTTTGATAGGAAACCTTATCCAAACTGACAACCCACATTAATAAAATGGTGAAATAATATTGACCACAAAGGTGCGAAATAATTTCCCTGCTGGGATGAATAAAGTAATTCTTCTTCTTCTTTGTCTCACTACATCTGATGCTTTAAAGCAGTGGTACCCAACCCCCAGGCAGCAGACCGGTACCGGTCCATGGACCAATTGGTACCAGGCCGCGCAAGAAATAATTAAATATTTCTGTTTTATGTATTATTTGAATCTGGAGGATTTTTTATTTTGAAAATCCTTTAACCGGATTCTCTCAGTTACGTCTTGTGCGCCAACATTGAGCCCACAAGCAGCAAAATAAGTAAGAAACCGATCAGATGTCCTTGGAAAGTTTCTTTGCGAAGGGGAAAAGGCCCAGAGAAGAGACAGGAGAATGGATTTATCCCGGTAGGTGATTTCCACCTTCCAAGCTCTGCATGATATGGTGACTGGCTCGTTAATGAGGCAATGAAGCCTTCAAACTGCTTCGCTACTAGAGACCAAGCACCCTGTGCATAAGCAACACTTCGGGTGTCATTGTCTCTCATTGCTCCCAGATGGGACCGTCTGGTTGCAGAGAAACAAGCTCATGACTCCCTTTAGTCGTTATCAGTTAAAATTTTCACGAAAGTAATATGTTAATTTTTGTGGAGCATCTGTATTTTGTATCTTATTTTGAAGGCGGCGCGTGTAGATGCAGCGGCTTTGTGCTCACCGACTCGACGTTTGTCTTTTCCACTTTGCGCGGTTAAAAACACCTACAACCGACAAAATTTACTGGCCATTGGTCAAGCAATCGGGGAAAGTCTGTCACAGGACCTTTTCCGTGTCCACAACAACATTCCGGTCGATGTTGCACGGATACCGGGCTCTCCCTGGATTATAATCCCAATATCTACGACAGGGCGACGGCGCAGAGATTGTAAACAAAAGAGGGGGTGTTGCAGCGGCGTGTTAGCGAGGCTCAAGAAACAGCCACACAAACCACCGCTACCTAGCATTTTTCTCTCCAACGTGAGGTCTCTCGCTAACAAACTGGACAAATGGAAGCTGTGGGTTGCAACTGACAACCTCATCCGGGAATGCTGTATTCTGTTGATCACGGAGACGTGGTTAAATCCAACCATACCGGACCTGGAGATTGAGCTAGCAGGCTATACAGCACACCGACAGGACCGATCAGCGAGCTCCGGTAAGAAAAGAGGAGGTGGACTATGCGTTTATGTAAATAACAGCTGGTGTACGAACTCCACAGTAGTTGTTAGCCACTGTTCTCCAGGCGTGGAGTTCATCACAATTAAATGCAGACCCCGATACCTCCCACGTGAGTTTAACGCCATTCTACTCACTGCGGTTTACATAGCACAGGATGCTAATGCTAGCTCGGCCGTGGGACTCCTGCATGATACTATCAGCAACAACCAGAACAAGTACCCCGAGGCTGTTCACATCGTCTCTGGGGACTTTAATCATGCTGATCTGAAATCAGTCCTCCCCAAATTCCATCAACACGTAAAGTGCACAACCAGGGGTGATAAAACTCTGTGGACAAGCTGTACACAAACATCAGACAAGCATACAGGGCTAAACCCTTAGCACACCTTGGCTAGTCTGATCACGTGTCCCTGCTACTGATCCCTGCTTACACCCCCCTGCGGAAACGTGTCCCCAGTACAACCCGGACTGTCACCATCTGGCCTGAGGATGCCTCTCACCAACTACAGGACTGCTTCCAGAGAACTGACTGGGAGGTTTTTGCACATCAGGACCTGGAGAACTACACCTCAGCAGTCTTGGACTACATCAGGTTCTGCACGGACAATGTCACCAGGAACAGACTCATGAGGATCTATCCGAATAGGAAACCCTGGATGACTAAGGAGGTCCGGGACCTCTTGAAAGCCAGGAATGCTGCTTTCAGGTCTGGGGACAAAGCAATCTACAGTTCTGCCAGAGCCAACCTGAGAAGAGGCATCTGCCAAGCTAAGGCATCATACAGAGGGAGAATAGAGAAGCAGCTCAGGAGCAACAACACCAGGCAGGTGTGGCAGGGTGTTCAGCACATCACAAACTACCGATCCAGCAACCACCCATGCACGGAAGGAACCACTTCCCTGGCAGAGGAGATGAATATCTTCTTTGCCCGCTTTGAGGCGACACCTACCACAGCTCCATCACAGCTGCCTGTCCACAGCAGCTCTGCTCTCACAGTAGAGGAGTGTGAGGTGAGGCAGGTGATGAGGAAGGTGCCAAAGGAAGGCTGCGGGACCTGACGGTGTGTCGGGACGGGTGCTTAAAGACTGTGCAGACCAACTGGCTGGAATCTTCACAAAGATTTTTAACCAGTCCCTGTCTCAAGCCACTGTCCCTCCCTGCCTAAAGTCCTCTACCATTGTCCCCCTGCCGAAAAGAACCAATATCAACACCCTGAACGACTACCGTCCAGTGGCACTCACACCGATCATCATGAAGTGCTTCGAGAGACTGGTGCGGAGTCACATCCTCGCTGGCCTGCCTGCTGAGCTGGACCCTCTCCAATTTGCCTACAAAGCAAAGAGGTCCACAGAGGACGCTGTATCCACAGCACTTCACGCTGCCCTGACCCACTTAGAGAAGCAGGGGAGCTACGTCAGAATGCTCTTCGTGGACTTCAGCTCAGCATTTAATACTATACTTCCCCAACGTCTGGTGTCCAAGCTAGCAAACCTTGGGCTCCCATCAGCCACCTGCAGTTGGATCCTGGACTTCCTAACAGGTCGCTCCCAGAGGGTCAGACTGGGCCCCCACACCTCCACTGCTCTGAGCCTGAAACCGGATCGCCACAGGGTTGTGTGCTCAGCCCACTTCTCTACACCCTCTACACTCATGACTGTGTCTCCAACCACCTCAGCAACAAGATCATAAAGTTTGCAGATGACACGACTGTTGTTGGTCTCATCTCAGGCGAGAAGGGGGAGCTGGAGTACAGGGATGAGGTGAAGCGGCTGTCAGAGTGGTGCAAAGTCAATAACCTGCTCCTCAACAACTCCAAAACAAAGGAGCTGGTGATCGACTTCAGGAAGAACAAAACGGACATCCAGCCTCTCACCATCAGTGGGACCTGTGTGGAGAGGGTCCCAGTGTTCAGGTTTCTGGGCATGGAGTTGGAGGACAAGCTAACCTGGAGCACCAACACCAAGGAGCTGTTGAAGAAGGCACAGCAGAGACTGTACTTTCTGAGAATACTCAAGAAGAACCGTCTCCCCTCAGACCTGCTGCAGGCCTTATATCACTGCTCCATAGAGAGTGTGCTCACGTACGGTCTGTGTGTCTGGTATGGCAGTAACACATCCGCGGACAAGAAGGCGCTCCAGAGGGTTGTTAGGGCAGCAGAGAGAACCATAGGCTGCCCCCTCCCCACTATGGAAAAGATTTACACTTCCAGGCTCCACAAGAAAGTTTTGGACATTTTAAATGACTCTTCACACCCTGACCATGGTCTCTTCCAGCTGCTGCCATCAGGCAAGAGATACAGAGCAATAAAAACCAGGACAAATCGCCTAAAAAACAGTTTTTACCCGATGGCAATCATGGCACTAAATTCAAAGGCATAAGAACTTCTGCTCTTGACACCACTTTGTTAAAAATGTAAATTCTGTTGCGACACCTCCAGGTGCTGCAACCATCTTCTGATGTCTATTTATTTCTCATTTTGTACTATTTATTTCTTTATCTTTGTATATTATGTATATACACATAACCTGCATCTTAACTCGAGTCGAGCAAATCTCAATCTCATTGTAATCTGTTGATGACAATGACAATAAATCTTATCTTAAGGGATATGTAAACGTTACCATAGCGACCAGAGTCAGAGCATTAGCAGTGGTCGAGACGAGACGAGAGGAGTAGAACTTGTGAGTTTTAGGTCTGGTTCACACAGTACGATTTAAGGATTGTCGGCCGATTTTCCAAACCTCTGTGACCACAGAGCCGATAAAAGTCCAACAGGTTCGATCGGTTCGTGTGTCCAACCACAGGGCAGGAGCAACGCACCACAGAACCGATTCCACATCAAAATCCAGTAAAACTCCAACATACCATACGTGAATTTAGAATAATCAAACACGGATGACGATGTAGAAGCAGTAGTGACAGTTTGTGGACTAATTTTAAGCGATAAAAAAGAAAAGGCGTTTGATAAGAGACGGCGGGAGCAGCCGCTCTATTTGCTGCTCTATGATTTGGAGGCGAGTTATGTTTGTTTGTAGTTAACATTTTTAACTGAATAAGCATAACCACATATAATAAACATGTATAAAAATGACCTTTACATATAGCAATAAACATTTCCACATATCACCTCTGATGTCCACCGGACTCTCAGTTGCCACGTCAACGGTTTGGGATTTCCCTCCGTTCTTACGTCACCGCGCTTTCTGATTGGCTACCTGTCACATTCAACAGGCTGCGTTCTCGCTCCTAGTCAGGGAAAACCCCACAGGCTGTAATAATCGGGCCAAGACAATGTTGAATATGCCCGATTTTACATCGGGCATATCCAACACACCACACACTGCAGGACGTTGTAAGATTGTCGTAAAGGGAAAAGCGGAGCCAAAAAAAAAAAAAGGCTTTAGCGGGAACATCAACATGCAGAAGCATTACCTGACGCCCCCTACCCCCCTGGCCGCAGCAAAATTGCCAAGTCCTGACCGGTCCGCGGTAATAAAAAGGTTGGGGACCACTGCTTTAAAGGGTTTTTGTTTGCTGTGTTTGGTGGATGCCGTCCCTATTGCGGCCCCTGCTACCGGTAACCTCAGCTACTGTCGTTTTTTCTGTTTTCCTCAGTTTTTTTGTTATAAAGAACTATTTTTAAAGAGTATTTTAAAAGAATTTAATAAATAGCTTTTTGTACATTTGAAACTGTCTCAGATGTCTCAATCTATGCATGACCAAACCTGTTTGTCTTAAAAAGAAGGTAATATACCCCGGGTGAAATTCCCAGGATGGCGTTGTTGAGCAACTTATTTGGGTCCAGAAATTTAAATTGCACATTATTCCTGATTTCAGTCTAGTGTCGCCACAAAAGCAATTGGTATACTTGAGCAAATACATATTTTATTCACTTAAAGTATACTTTTATTTAATTTTTTTAAAGTGTATTTTGGTACAATTATATTTAAGTGTGTTTTAAGTTATAATGTCAAAATTGGTACAGGCATACTTTTAGTATACTTTGTATATATTTAAAGGTAGTACACTTAAAACTTAGTATACTTAAAATGTACTTACACAATTGTTAGTATATTTGAAATATACTAAAGTATTTTTTTTTCACTAGGGCAGCCACGAACAGCACAACAGTTACCCGAGCTCCGGAATGGCACAGACATTCCAGTGGCAATTGCTCTCTATAACATGTTAATGTGTGATTCAGTTCGGTTCTAGTTCAATGGGGAGATTCTCCATATTACGGGCTGAAGCACAGCAGCTGCGGTCATTTCTCCGCTGAGTTGCAGTGTATTAAGGAGGAAATTTATTAGGTTAGCTTAAAATTTGGAAAAAGCATGGCTCTCTTTTCCTCTTGTTAGCCCGGGTCCCGAGCGGATGTCGTCACAGCTGGACAGCAGACGGCGAGGCTCGATGACGTCACAGAGATACAGAGTTTAATTCAATAGAAAACACCGTATGAATTTAACAAGAAAACTTCAGAGTACAAAGAAGTACATTCTTTACCTGAGACAAAAGAATTAAAAGAAAAGAACAAAGGCGCCTTTGGAGACAGCTGGTTGCTTAAAAGCAAAACAGGGCAATTGTCTGAATTCCTATTGTTGCGCATTCCCTTTTCTAGTGAAGGCGTTTCTCTTTGTTAATATATGCAAATAGGGCGTACCCCTGTTTTGACCAACCAAGAGCTACCTTGGAAAAACTTAGACCTTCCCCTGAGTTTTAATGACAAATATCAAGAGTCATTTTAGTTATTAAAGTTATAAGTTATTTTCACAAAACCTATCTTGCTCCTCTGCAGTCAGCTTCTCCAAAGATTTGAATCTTTGCCTTATCACCAACAATAATGAGATAGTCTTTTTCAACCTGTGAAACATAACATTCAAATCATTCCCTTTTGATTCCGATATTGTCATAGTTAGTACATTTTCAAATACATTCCATTTACTAGATTAGTACTTGTAGCTTGGGTAATATACTTTAATCTAACACACTATTGCTACCAATATTAAAAAGGTGTATCAGAAATTAAACCTAAGTGTTCCCAAGATTCCTAAGCTGTGATCAACTCCAGATGCAACTCTGAGCTCCTGGGAAACCCCCAACCTCTGACCTGTGAGCCGAGGAAGATATTCTTTATGGCCTACTAATTTAAAGCCTTTCAAGAGCATAGTATTTTATGGCTGCTCTAAGTTACAGCCCTGCCAGGAGAATGTTTATCTCTGATCTTTTACCTTGCATCAGCTTGTCCAAATAGGAATGTTGATCTACTTAAACGCACATGGCATTAGCTTAACTATATTAAACAATCAAAAAATAGCCATATTTCCTTAACAAGTGACACTCACCAACGGAGAACCTTGAGGTTCTGGTTGTAATGGACTAAATAAACCTAGATTTCTTATTTTGGCTTATAAAAAGTTTCTTTGCTGGCCCAAACATAATGATAAAGACTCAGATCATGAACTTTATTATTTTTTAAATTCAAATGAAAAATTTAATTCACATCACACCAAGCTAATATGTTGTGGAAGTCAGCAGAAAAAGACGAAAATATAATTTGAGTCTTGTTTTATTCTCAATGTCTTCCAATCCAAACCAAAAATAGAATGTAGTACAACCTTTGGTGTCTTCTCACCTCATGTTCTCTCCTTCACAATAACAGTATACATTCGGGTGTGAAATATACACATTGTATATGCCACACAGGCCCCCCCTGAACACACAGAATATCACAAATACAAAAGCACATAACATGTGAAACAACATCACAAGTACATAAAAGAAAACACACTCAAAGGAAAAACTAAACAGCAGCAACAAACGAAACAATTGAAATAGCTAACGGTAACGACTAGGGAGTTTAATAAGTTGGCCACCATGGCTTCTTTTCACAGGAGCGGGTTGAAATTGAAAGAGACTCTCCAGGCCGACTGCTACCAAACTGTTCACCTGAGGGAGACAAACCAGCGGTAAGGGGAGGACCCGGAAGAGTGGGCAAAGAAACTGGGGGACAACCACGGCGAGGTGGCTGAACCAACTCAACTGGGTCCCCTGGTAACACATGAGCTGGCTTCAAACAAAGATTACCCCCCCCAACTACACCAAAAGAATCCTTAGGTCCCCTCCTAAATTGCCCTGGTACCCTCAAAGGCTGGCCCAGGATCAACTCAGCTGAAGAAAACTGCAGGTCCTCTTTTAGAGCCGAACACAGGCCCAACAAAACCCAAGTCATGCGATTTATCCAGCTATTATCCACCAACGAGGCCTGCAATGTAGCCTTCATTGTGCGGTGGAACCTCTCACAAAGACCATTATCCTGTGGATGGTAGGCAGCAGTACGGTGGAGTTTAACCCCAAGGCTCTCTGCCACTGCAGTCCACAACTCTGAAGTGAACTGGGGACCTCTGTCGGAGGTCAAGTCCAATGGAACACCACACCGGGACACCCAGGAGGAGATAAATGCCCGAGCCACATCAACCGGAGTGGTTGATGACAGCGGAACTGTCTCCGGCCACCGAGTAGTTCTGTCCACCATCGTCAGGAGATAGGTAAAACCTCTGGAAGGTGGAAGCGGCCCCACTACGTCCACATGCACATGTTCAAACTTCTGTTGTGGAACAGGAAAGTGCTCCAGTGGAGCCTGAGTGTGCCGTTGCACCTTGGCACGCTGGCAAGCCAAACAGGAAGTTGCCCATGTCCGTACATCTTTACGGAGTCTCGGCCACACAAACATTGCCCCTACCAGTTTAACAGAAACTTTAACGCACCGGTGTGAAAGGGAATGAACTGCATCAAAAGCCCGCCGACGCCAACCAGTAGGGACCCAAGGTCGAGGTTTGCCAGTCAAGACATCGCAAGGAAGGGTTGCACCACACTCATGAAAGGAGACCTCCTTTAAATGCAAACTGGATTCAGCCGCTTTAAAGGCCAGAATATCCTGGTCGGTCAGTTGGTCTGTGGCCATGGCGAGGGAGTCCACACCTAAATGCACAGAAGCAACCTTTGCTCTGGACAGACAGTCAGCCACCAGATTATTCTTGCCAGCCACATGCTGAATGTCAGTGGTGAACTCTGAAATGGCAGACAAATGCTGTTGTTGCTGAGCTGACCACGGTTCAGAAACTTTTGCCATAGCAAAAGTGAGAGGCTTGTGATCAACAAAAGCAGTAAAGTCCCTGACCTCCAACATGAAGCGGAAATGGCATGTTGCCAGAAAAAGGGCAAGCAGTTCCCTGCCAAAGGTGCTATATTTTTTTTCCGGCATCCCGGAGTTTCCTGCTAAAAAAAAGCAAGGGGTTGCCAGGAACCAGGGTGCTGTTAGCTGCGTCCAGTGGCGGTCAGTTACTTTCGCACAAAACATCAGCTGCTGAAACTGGCATGATGCGCCACTGTGCACCCAAGTCCACCAGGAAATGCTGTCCAGAGACCTCATCCATGATGAAAAGCAGCTTGTCTGAGCTGCCGGCACACACAGCTACTAGCGCACGTCGGCTCTGTTGTTTCCCTGATGCACGAATGAACACGGAGGAATGCAGCGCTTCGCCTTCACTCCAAACCGGCGATGGTAGAAGCAGAGAATGTCATCCTTCAGTCGCTCTGACACCGCTGTCACGGCATCAACAGGCTCGGACTCTCCTTGAGTCACATCTGGTAGAAGTACATTCAGATTGTAGTGCCTGAAAGCCAACAGAATTCATTCCGCTTCTTCGGTCAGGGAGCGATAATCCTTTGTTCCGGATCAGTGGAGAGCTGGCCAGCGCAGTGCGAGCAGGTGGAGGAAGCTGGTGCAGAAACAGATGCGTAAAAAGGAAGGAAACATCTCCCTAGCCAAGTAATGCCAGCATGTTCTCCATCAGCTCCAGAACATGCTGCAAGTAATGCCAGCATGTTCTCCATCAGCTTGGAGGGCTTGAGACATTGTCAAGCCATTCAGACAGCAAGCGATCGGCCTGCTTGCGTCTGACAGTTGGTAGAGCCAAAGCAGATTCTCACTGAGCGTATTGTATTTATTAGCGGTTGGTGGGTTCCTCAGCCGACCCATCAGACGCCGGGTGGAAATGGAATCCAACTACATGGAAGTACTTGGTCTCATCTGTAGTTATCCCATGGAGACAGAACTGGGCGTCCGCATGCTAGAACCATGGTTCTGGATTGTGCTGCCACAACTCTGGAAGCTTATCAACGGCAGCAAACACAGAAGCGGCGGTTGGAGTAACGGCCGCCTGGCAAGAAACTGGGTCCGAAACCACAGCTGGCAGAGAAGCGGCAGCATCATCTGGTGAGTTCTCATTAAAAAACATGTTCAGATGTTCGCAGATGTTCAGGGTCACCAATTTGGAAGTCAGCAGAAAAAGACGAAAATATAATTTGAGTCTTGTTTAATTCTCAATGTCTTCCAATCCAAACCAAAAATAGAATGTAGTACAACCATTGGTGTCTTCTCACCTCACCTTCTCCCCTTCAGAATAAGAATATACATTCGGGTGTGAAATATATACATTGTAGCCTATATGCCACAATGTAATTCTGGTGTTTTACACTGTTGGCGCAAAACTGCAGCTCAGAACTCTTACCAGCTTTTCTGCTTTTCTTTTCTTTATTACTGTCAGCTCTTCAGAGAAACAAGCTGCAAGCAGCCCTGCTAATTAGCGGTCATTCCATTACAAAACCTAACTTACAAAACATCCTCTTGCTCTCCATGATTAAACTCATAATTATGATCCTCTGTACGGAGCAGCTCTCTGATAGCAGACGGCATGTCTGTAAACAATTTCTACTAAATACTGTATTATAACCGAAAAGAGAGATATAACTTCAATCATGAATATAGACTAGCAAAAAACCCTACAAATTACAGTGAAATACTGTTACTTCCGGTGGGTGCCGGAAGATCTACTCAATCCCACCAACATGCCTTCCATTGAGGAAATGGAGACTGGGGACTCTGGGTCGAGTTCTCCAATCTCTGGAGAGATTGTGGCCCCTCTGTAATTAGAGCACACCCTCTGGTCCCCCTATTTGAACAGGTCTGCCAATCCAGGGGGACTTCCCCCAATGTCATATATATATATATATATATATATATATATATATATACAGTACACACACATATATATATATTAGACCACAAAACTTATTAGTATGGTGTAGAGCCTCCATTTGTGGCCAATACAGCGTCAATCCGTCTTGGGAATGACATATACAAGTCCTGCACAGTGGTCAGAGGGATTTTAAGCCATTCTTCTTGCAGGATAGTGGCCAGGTCACGACGTGATGCTGGTGGAGGAAAATGTTTCCTGACTCACTCCTCCAAAACACCCCAAAGTGGCTCAATAATATTTAGATCTGGTGACTGTGCAGGCCATGGGAGACGTTCAACTTCACTTTCATGTTCATCAAACCAATCTTTCACCAGTCTTGCTGTGTGTATTGGTGCATTGTCATCCTGATACACGGCACCGCCTTCAGGATACAATGTTTGAACCATTGGATGCACATGGTCCTCCAGAATGGTTCGGTAGTCCTTGGCAGTGACGCGCCCATCTAGCACAAGTATGGGGCCAAGGGAATGCCATGATATGGCAGCCCAAACCATCACTGATCCACCCCCATGCTTCACTCTGGGCATGCAACAGTCTGGGTGGTACGCTTCTTTGGGGCTTCTCCACACCGTAACTCTCCCGGATGTGGGGAAAACAGTAAAGGTGGACTCATCAGCGAACAATACATGTTTCACATTGTCCACAGCCCAAGATTTGCGCTCCTTGCACCATTGAAACCGATGTTTGGCATTGGCACGAGTGACCAAAGGTTTGGCTATAGCAGCCCGGCTGTGTATATTGACCCTGTGGAGCTCCCGACGGACAGTTTTGGTGGAAACAGGAGAGTTGAGGTGCACATTTAATTCTGCTGTGATTTGGGCAGCCGTGGTTTTATGTGTTTTGGATACAATCCGGGTTAGCACCTGAACATCCCTTTCAGACAGCTTCCTCTTGCGTCCACAGTTAATCCTGTTGGATGTGGTTCGTCCTTCTTGGTGGTATGCTGACATTACCCTGGATACCGTGGCTCTTGATACATTACAAAGACTTGCTGTCTTGGTCACAGATGCGCCAGTAAGACGTGCACCAACAATTTGTCCTCTTTTGAACTCTGGTATGTCACCCATAATGTTGTGTGCATTGCAATATTTTGAGCAAAACTGGGCTCTTACCCTGCTAATTGGACCTTCACACTCTGCTCTTATTGGTTCAATGTGCAATTAATGAAGATTGGCCACCAGGCTGGTCCAATTTACCCATGAAACCTCCCACACTAAAATGAGAGGTGTTTCAGTTTCATTGTCCAACCCCTGTATATATATATATATATATATATATTTTGTGTGTGTGTGTGTGTGTGTGGGTGTGTAGATGTACTGTGGACAACCTTCCCAGAGGAGTTGGGAAGGCTAGCTGTTCTGGCTGCGAAGGATGGACCAACATCATATTGAACCCTATGTATTAGGAATGGGATGTCACTTAAGCTCATATGTGAGTCAAGGCAGGTGTGCAAATACTTTTGGCAATATAGTGTATGTATGTAGAGAGAGAAAAGTGAATAAATAAAACAGCAGCTGGTTGCTTTATTCTGCTTTTATTCAGTTAACAGCTGAGGTCCAGTCCTACTTTCACAATACAAACTTGCTCAATTCTGCAAAGCAACACAACTTAAATGCACACATACTGAGCAACAGACACAGCAATCCCTCACACATCTTTTTGAAACACAGTTTTAAAGGAACAAAATGGTAGTCTTGTATTGTAAGTTCATAGAGAAGAGCGCAGTCACAATAACAGAGGGAGAGAAAAGCAGCCAGCACCCAAAGAGAACCACCAGTACATGTTGACAGCACTTTAGACTCAGCTGAATCTCCAAATCATATGTGATTTTCACAACATATGAGTGAATCTCTAATAGCAGCCTTTAAAACATGTTCACTCAGTTAAACATGGAACAATTTTTGAAAAAAGTAACTTAAAGGACCAGAGTGTTTAACTGACAGCTGACTCTCATTTGGACTATATCTGTTGTCAATCAGAGTTCCAGTATTTTGTACATTCTCCTAAATAAAACTATTCTGCAAACTATAACTTCCAAAACTAACTGCTCATTTTGATATCCTTATGAAAAACTCACTGAGAGGATCCAATGCAGATAGGATTTGTCAGGTTTTACCTGAAACAAGCAAAATGAACTTTAATCATGCCACACTGATAACAGTTTTCTCTTATATAAATCCTGTTTTGGGAATAAAATAACGTTCGTTTGTTGGAGAACAAACACTGCTTTCTAAAATACATTGTCACATTAATGGCCAGTATCAGGCTGCCGGTGTTACGGTATTCATTATATTCATATTCATTTTGCTTGATAAAAACTATATACAGTATGTACACTGTTCAAAAAAATAAAGGGAACACTCAAATAACACATCCTAGATCTGAATGAAAGAAATATTCTCATTGAATACTTTGTTCTGTACAAAGTTGAATGTGCTGACAACAAAATCACACAAAAATCATCAATGGAAATCAAATTTATTAACCAATGGAGGCCTGGATTTGGAGCCACACACAAAATTAAAGTGAAATAACACTACACGCTGATCCAACTTTAATGTAATGTCCTTAAAACAAGTCAAAATGAGGCTCAGTATTGTGTGTGGCCTCCAGGTGCCTGTATGACCTCCCTACAGCGCCTGGGCATGCTCCTGATGAGGTGGCGGATGGTCTCCTGAGGAATCTCCTCCCAGACCTGGACTAAAGCATCCGCCAACTCCTGGACAGTCTGTGGTGCAACGTGACGTTGGTGGATGGAGCGAGACATGATGTCCCAGATGTGCTCAATCGGATTCAGGTCTGGGGAACGGGCTAGCCAGTCCATAGCTTCAATGCCTTCATCTTGCAGGAACTGCTGACACACTCCAGCCACATGAGGTCTAGCATTGTTCTGCATTAGGAGGAACCCAGGGCCAACCGCACCAGCATATGGTCTCACAAGGGGTCTGAGGATCTCATCTCGGTACCTAATGGCAGTCAGGCTACCTCTGGTGAGCACATGGAGGGCTGTGCGGCCCTCCAAAGAAATGCCACCCCACACCATTACTGACCCACTGCCAAACCGGTCATGCTGAAGGATGTTGCAGGCAGCAGACCGCTCTCCACGGCGTCTCCAGACTCTGTCTCGTCTGTCCCATGTGCTCAGTGTGAACCTGCTTTCATCTGTGAAGAGCACAAGGCGCCAGTGGCGAATTTGCCAATCCTGGTGTTCTCTGGCAAATGCCAAGCGTCCTGCACGGTGTTGGGCTGTGAGCACAACCCCTATCTGTGGACGTCGGGCCCTCATACCATCCTCATGGAGTCGGTTTCTAACCATTTGTGCAGACACATGCACATTTGTGGCCTGCTGGAGGTCATTTTGCAGGGCTCTGGCAGTGCTCCTCCTGTTCCTTCTTGCACAAAGGCAGAGGTAGCGGTCCTGCTGCTGGGTTGTTGCCCTCCTACGGCCTCCTCCACGTCTCCTGGTGTACTGGCCTGTCTCCTGGTAGCGCCTCCAGCCTCTGGACACTACGCTGACAGACACAGCAAACCTTCTTGCCACAGCTCGCATTGATGTGCCATCCTGGATGAGCTGCAGTACCTGAGCCACTTGTGTGGGTTGTGGAGTCCGTCTCATGCTACCACGAGTGTGAAAGCACCACCAACATTCAAAACTGACCAAAACATCAGCCAGACAGCATAGGTATTGAGAAGTGGTCTGTGGTCCCAACTGCAGAACCACTCCTTTATTGAGTGTGTCTTGCTAATTGCCAATAATTTCCACCTGTTGTCTATTCCATTTGCACAACAGCAGGTGAAATTGATTGTCAATCAGTGTTGCTTCCTAAGTGGACAGTTTGATTTCACAGAAGTTTGATTTACTTGGAGTTATATTGTGTTGTTTAAGTGTTCCCTTTATTTTTTTGAGCAGTATATATATATATACTGTATATATATATATATATATATATATATATATATATAGAGAGAGAGAGAGAGAGAGAGAGAGAGAGAAAGAGAGATACATATATAAAGTCATAAATAGATATAGATATTAGATTATATTCCATACAGCCCAACCTTATAGTGCTGTATAATCTAAGACCAGGGGAATGCATTTTAATGCTCAATATTACCCATCAAATACCGTTCCCCCTGTGTTAAAGGGGGGAACGGTATCTGATGGATGATTTTTAGCCATCAGATACCGTTCCCCTTGTGTGAGCAAGCCTAAAGTTTGCAGAGTTGCAGGCTTGCTTATGCTAACTGGACTTTTAAAAGGTTTCACCTTAAAACAGTAATGGGTGGTGCTTCTTTACTTTCTATTCTGGTTTTCCCTCAATGACTTTCCAAAGAGCTGACTTTTTCAACTTGAAAATAAAATAAAATAAAATGAGTTAGAAGTCATGCATTGAAGGATGGGAAGGAGAGACGATCACTCATGAAATGTTTCTGGCATTTATTACAGAATGGCATTTATTCTTATAAGTAAACTCTAAGAGACGTATGAGGAGAAACTAAAAAATAAAAGTATAATACCATGGTAGGGCTGCACAGAGTTGAAAGCACTGTTGCCTTGTAGCAAGAAGTTGCTGGGTTCGATTCCCGGCCCGGGGTCTTTCTGCATGGAGTTTGCATGTTCTCCCTGAGCATGCAAGGGTTCTCTCCAGGTACTCTGGCTTCATCCCACAGTCCAAAAACATGACTGTCAGGTTAATTGGGTTCTCTAAATTGTGTGTGAGTGATAGCATGCATGGTGGTTTGTCTAGTGTTGCCCTTCGATGGACTGCGACCTGTCCAGGGTGTACCCTGCCTCTCATTAGAAATGTCTCACTGGAGATAGGCACCCCTCCCAATTCCACTAGGGATAAGGGTGTAAAGAAATGGATCAAAACCATGGTACAATCGAACCCTGCCTATTCAGTATTTGAGGATTCACCTATTTGCAGTTTCCAATACCAATTCCAATGATTTCTTCATAGAGCATATCTAAAATATACAAAAGAAACTGTAGTTTGCATCAAGCCAAGATTGAGATGGATAAAGAACTCTGCAGCTGAAGAAGAGCCGGGGCCACAGAACCGTAGACTGTCCTGCGCATGGGGACCAACCCATCAACCCCGCAACATGTGGCTTCAAATCGCACTTCTCTCATCAGCTGGGTTCATACCTCAAAGACAAAGACCAAGGCAAAGACAAAGAAGAAGAACTGGTGCCTTCCTTCGATGAGGTCAGCTCGTCTACATCTCAACGGACCAGAAAGATTGTGAGACAAGGTGAAGGGAGCTTCAGAGCCGCAAGACAAGAAGCTGAGGAACGCTACACACGAGAAAGTCATCCTAAGACCCAAGACCTGCCGCTCTAAGTCAGTACTCCTCCTGCCAGCACCCAAGTCCTGTGTGACCTCACCATACATTCAGAGACGAAAGCTCATCAGACCAACAGAGATCCCTGCCTTCGTTGATCAACTTCCTCCTCCTGCTGCAACACCTTCTTCATCATCAGGCAAGTTCTGGGGTCCGAAACGCCATAACTCTGTCCGTCTCTCTCAAAAGTTCCCTTTTTAGTTCTCAGTGTCAGAATTAAGGAAAGATACGCAGGATGATTGATTTTACTTATTTGATTATTTCTGCCACTGAATTAAGCTGTACTGACCCTTGCAAAAATGTCTTACTAATAAAATACTTAGCATAAAGAAAATCTAAAAGATGTTGTGTACATTCAATTAATGAGTCACCTCAAAGTTCTTTGATGGTCATAAAATACCTATGATGTTTGATTCTGGAGAAGAAAAAGTAGAAAATGTTTTATAGGTTGCTTTAAGCCCAAAACTATATGTAAAACTATATGTTGGTTTTAGGGACTCACCCGAGTCCCTAAAACCAACCTGGTTCAGTAACAAATGCAAGTTGTAATAAAGAGAAAGAGTGACCGTTAACAGGTGTTTTCTGTGAAACTAGTTGACTGCAGGCTGCTCAGTCTGGCTGATTCACAGGGGGAAGAAGGGTGAGGCATCTGAAAGAAGGTCGTCAGAAACCAGGCGAGTCTTTCTCGACACCAGCTTCAAACTGTTTACTTCAGTTCTGGACAGGGTAAATCCCAGCATGTTTTGGCTCATACATCATGTTGGTTCTATGCATTCAGCTGAGCTGCACCTAAACCTGGCCTGGGTAAAAAACAGTTTCTCTTCTACTATACTTTGCTTCATACAGTATACTACTGTTAAAATGTTGAAATAAGCTGTTCATTTCTCAACAGCTCTTGGTTGTTGAGAAATGATTGCTTCCTGGAGGCAACCCTGTGCTAAGGTTTTAAATTTCATCCAATCGCTAACATTTGCGTATGTAATGCTCTCAGTTTGACACTAAGAAGCTAACCGGAAGTTGCCAGCAACAACCATTGACCACTGTGAAGAGAGATGTGCCGATCCGAATGATTCGGCTGTTAATGTTCATTCAGTTTTTGGAATTGTGGTCAATATGGACTGAGCGGCTTTCTTCACTTCCTCTGCTGCCATTGCTAAAACTACAATTATAAAACATCAACCAAACCAAAATCGATGTTATTAATTTTGTGGTGAACTTCTTTTGTTTGACCCTAGTCAAAAATCGACCAGGTTCAAGGGGAGCAATACTAGACTGTGCTGGAAGCAAAAACTTTTTTGAGCAAAAATGCACAGGAAGGCAATGACCAAGCTAGCTAAAATCAAAACACAGCCATCTTAAAATATCCTACCCCAGTTTGTAATGGTGGCACCTCAAGCATTGTGAAGGGAAGAAAACACTAATGTCTGATTCAAAATGAGAGAAAAAACCTCCAGAGATTTCTGATCTATTGGGACGTATTTCCTGCTTTGCTTCATCTGGCCTTCTATTAGTTAAACTGTGGTGGTTTCTTCAACTCCTCTCTTTCAACGGCTCTTCCTAAGCTCTGTCCTGAAGGAAAGATACACACACTCACAATATTATTTTACAGCCACAAAATCTGTCAGTGGTCTTAGAAACGTGATAAGACATTAATTCTCTCCTCTTCTTTCCAAGTCATGATGGACTGCACAGTTGGCCCACACAGTCTGTCACCACAAAAGAGCTATTATTAGTGCAATCCTCAATAATCATCACTTCTACTCACACAAAAAGATAAAATATGAAGTCAAGGTTGCTCAGGCTAAAATCTTCTTTTAAAGTCTCAGGTTCTGAAGTCTTACAAAATCCAAAGGACCCCATTTAAGTAATTCAATTGTGTTTAACTTTCCTACCCCATGAACATTTTGAGTAGTTCTGCTCCAGAGGACCTTGAGCCTGGAGTGCTGACTAGCTGTTATTTTCAGCTGTCATGTACTTCAGAGCAGCAAAGCCAAAGCGACGAGACATGTTCTGCTGAAACTCCTCCTTCAGGGTCTTAAGGCAGACCCGGTACTGCTTATTGGAGCGAAACTTTGTGATGTCGAAGCTGGGAGCATGGGGCATATGGATCATATAGGCATTTGGCAGGACCACAAACTCATACTCCTAGAGAGAGAGAGAGAGAGAGAGAGACAAAAAACACTGCAGTAACTGTAAATATCATTGGCAAAACCTGGTTGAGTCAAAACATTTCAAAATTAAACGGTACATCAACTAAACAAAACAATAAAATTCTTGATAGGTTTATTGGATACAAGACCTCCCTCTCAAAAGATTTTATTGTACAATGCTCACAAAATTAAAGGGAACACTAAAATAACACATCTTAGATCTCAATAAATTAAAGATTCTCATTAAACACTTTAAGACAGTGTAATTGATTGATTGAGAAGAAAGTAACACAAAAATCATCAATGTAAATCAAAATTATTACACTAGGACTTGAATTTCAATATGAAAGTGGAAAATAACATCACAGTGTGTATTCCTCAAGACTACATGAGGCTAAGTAGAGTATATGGCCTCCACATGGCATTGTCAAGCATGCTCCTACAACACCTGGGCATGCTTCTGATGAGACGTCAGATGTTCTCCTAAAGGATCTCTTCCCAGATCTGATCAGAGAGTATCAGGTAGTTCCTGGACAGTCTATGGTGTGACGTAGATGTGGATTGACCGAAACATGATGTCCTAGATGTGCTGAATTGGATTCAGGTCTGGGGAACAGGCAAGCCAATTCATAACAGCAATGTCCTCATCATACAGGAACTGCTGACACGCATCAGTCACATGAGGCCTAGCACTGCGATGCATAAGAAGGAACCCAGGGCCCACTGCACCTACATATGGTCTGGCAATGTGTCTGAGGATCTCATCCTGATACCTTATGGCATTCAGGGCACCTCTGGCTGCTGTACAGCTACCAAAAGAAATGCATCCCCACACCATGACTGACCCACCACCAAACTAGTCATGCTGGAGTATGTTGCATTTTAGTGTTCCCTAGCAAACGGCAATCATCCTGCACGGTACTGGGCTGTAAGTACAGGTCCTACATGTGCCTGTGCTTACAGGCAAAGGGCACATATAGGGTGGTATGAGGGCCTTATATGTTGAGCTCCAATAACACCTCATAGAGACTGTTTCTGACAGTTAGGGTCGGAACCTTAGTGGCCTGCTGGAGGTCATTTTGAGGTCATTGTGCAAGGACACCTCCCATTCCTCCTTGCACAATCCGGTACCTTATAGCAGTCAGGGCACCTCTGACTAGCACTTGGAGGGCTAGGGGGACCAAAGAAATGCCTCCCCACACCATGGGGACAAGGTAGTTGCTGTAGCCCTCTAATTTGCTCACGCTTCAGAGCATCTAAGGAGAGTATTTGTCATCAGCAATGGCTGAAATAAATGGAACATTTATTAATGTGAACTGATAACAGAAGTTTTCTGAGAAATAATTTTTGTTTTAATGAACTCATCTGAACAGTTCAAGGTCACAGGTGCACCTTAAGACCACTAGTCTGAACTGTGACAGGAAGATTTCCTGCCTCAGCATCAAGTTTGAACTCATTCTTCTTGTGGTGGATATACAGTATACTTGCATGCCTGAAAATTTTACATGAAAGGCATTTTCTACATTCCTTGCTAATGTGCCCTGTATGCAGGCAACAAAATCAGAATCACCATTCTTCCTTAGAAATGAAATTTTCTCATTAGGAGGTCTCTTTTCAAGCAGAGATCATAACTCCAGTATGTGTCCTCTTTTGTAAAACAAATCTTCACAGCAATCTAATGGTCTTGAGGCTCTGATTTATTATTTCTCTAAACAGCAGAGGTAATTATGCCAAAGCTACTCGCTTTAGTTCTTGGGCGAGGAGACCGTTTCCTTCCATTGCTGCTTTTGGCTGATAAATTTGTTGATGGAGCATCACATAGACTTCCAAAGACAGGATCTGTAGTAATTTTAACTTGAGGCTCAATGAAGAAAACAGTGCCAATAAGTGTAGCTCTGTGATGCTGCTTCTCCTAGATGTCACATGTTATTGTTTGGCATTTACCTTAGCACTTAATATGGCAATCTTCTAGTCAGAGCAAGCATATTGGCACCTGTGATTAATTCAGAAAGATCATGAACTTCCTCCATCACATTGCAACATCTACGTAAGAACAAACAGTATGCCTGAAGAGCTTTTCCATGAGTGAACTTTATTCAGATAAGCAGATGCAATAACATGTCCATTTCCATAGTGCTCATACAGCACAGTCTTTGCTTTTACATATCCAGCACCATATGTTGACAACTTTTGACAAGTTCATTGGGCTGCCCACTGAAGTACTGTGTGGTAATGCATGCAATCATCCGAATTACCAATTTTGCTTCGACAATCTGTTCAAATGTGCACATAAAGGCCTGAAAACGGAGAGGATCACAATCAAAATTTTAAATTTCACTTTTGCCGATAAACCAACATGCAAGCTAATTACTTTTGTTTCTCCATAATAAACAACAGATTTTCATTGGCTACTGAGTGAGCAGCTTGCTGCAGAGGGCCTTCTGATCTTATTGGGATCAGAAGGGCCAATAAGAAAAGTTGCAGGCTTTCTTCTTTGTCATACTCTGGTGCACTGTTTTTACTTGAAGCTCTGCATTGTCATTAACAGTATTTCTCTTGTGGAACAAAAGTCTTTGCATCTGCTTTAAGGATCTCAAAAGCATTTTATTATGTTTTAAAATATGACTCCATTTAATTGGATTTCTGTGAAGTTGTGATTCGCATTGTGGATCCAGTTTTCAGCACCTTTACTTTTGCAGCAGTTGGAGCTATTTTTGTAGTCTCTAATTGCTAGTTTACACTCTATTAGTTCTTACTGAATCAGTTCTGACTCAGTCATTTTAGACATTGTGCCTAGTTGTTTGTTAACTAGAATCCATTACCTTAATTAATTGTTGCCATGTCCCATCTTTCTCAACCATCTGACTTTAGTCGGTGTTTGTTGTTTGAAGTGGTGTTCTTATCTTCCTTTTCACGCTTTACATTGGTAGATTTACTTACTCTCCAAGTACTCTGGTTCAACCAGGATCACTCTCGCTATGTGGCCATCTTGATGGTGGTCTGACCTGGAAGCCTCCCTCTCCCATCTTAAGACCATGACTACCCCCTCCTGGACCTGCGTCAGTTTGCCTACAGAGCTAGCAGGTCTGTAGATGGTGCCAACAATTTGGCTCTTCATTTCTATTTGCAACATCTGGATTCCCCAAGAGCCAACAACAGGATCCTGTTTGTAGGCTTCAGTTCCACTTTCAATACAATCTTGCCAGATCTGCTCCAAGTCAAGTTCTCTCAGCTCAATGTTCCCGACACCATCGCCAACTTCCCGATGGATCGGAGGCAGTATGTACAGCTGGGGAAGAACACCTAAGAGACTCAGATCACAGACCCACTATTCCCTCTTGTTTTCAGGGACCTTTCCATCTCCTTCGTGAACTCCTCTTCCTGAGCACCACCATCACCAGTACCTCAAGTAAGAGCCAAATCAGTTCAACTGAGACTGATGTCATTCACGAAGACCCAATGTAGGATGTTCTGAGACAACTCAAACTGCTAACTAAAGTGTTGGTGCAGTTTTATACAGAGTCCATCCTCACCTCCTATGTCACCATATGTACACTGGGGCCACATCCAGGGCATTGTGTGCGCTGAGAAAGTTATAGTCTGTAACCTCTGACCTGTATAAAGGACCTGTTCTCCTCCAGGACTCTAGGTTGTGCAGGTCGGATTGTGGCAGACCTTTCTCACACTGGGCACAGCCCATTTAACCTCGTCCCCTTAGGCAAGAGACTATAGTTCATCCTGACCAGAACTACCCGCCACAAAAACAGTTTCTTTTCCTCATCCATCAGACTGATGAACAATTGTTAAATTACTCTGGCATAGCACAGTCACTTTATCTACCTGCTACTCAGAATGCGTATACGTCAGAATGTGTATACGTATTTCATATTTTTCCATTTTTCTTTTTCATATTTTATTTTATTATCATTAATAATAACATTTATTTATTTATTTATTTTTGCACAGTGACAAAGTAATTTCTTAGCCAGTGAATTTGTTTACTGGCAATAGCAAAAAAGTGATTCTGATTAAAATTATTCCAAGAAAACTTGGTATTAGCTTCAAAGTAATAAAGCTCTGCAAAAGGAAAAATAACTGAGAAAAACTTTCTCAAACGGAAATATTTATAACAAAAGAAAACATTTTTTTTAGCTTAATTGTTTTAGTTTACGTAAAAAAAGAAATTGATGAATAACCTGTGCATCAAGCTCCATGATATGAGCCACCTTGTTCCAGCCAAAGCCCACAAAACGGCGGTCATACTCAGGACTGTCTCTCTTCACCATCACATAGGGCTCAAAGTCGGCCTCCCACAGCACTTTGTAAGGTGTGGTGGCTGTCCGCCATTTGGCAAAGTTAGTTGGCGCATGGCCTTTGGTCCACACGTGGTATCTATAAGGACCAGAGAATGAAAAGAGGAGAAATTAGACAATGCAATGAACTGCAATAAACAATTTTTTACAAACCAAATTAGATTTGATAACTGCTTTTTGACAATGCTTTTACTATGGCACTATGAACAAAAAAAATAACAGCTAATGACTCATACACTGCAAAATTTATTTTGTTTCATATTTAACATAACTACTGTCTTGATTTACATAGCTATATATTAGTTGGCATATCTATAAACCAAATATTATAAGCCAGTTTTTCATTATTTTTAACCACAATCTTTTTGTAAGCTAACTGCAGTGTCACACTTTGAGCTCATGTTATGGTAAATAAATGGTTGTTTACATGCAGTACGTACATGCGGACCACTAAGGTGTGCCAGCGAACCACCAGTGTTCCAGGGACCACAGTTTGAAAGACTGCTGTAAATGGACTATCAATCTGGGTCAGTAGGACACAATCATGGGGAAGACTGCTGACTGGACAGATGTGCCGAAGACAGTTATTAACACTACCCATAATTAGTGGTAGCCACTGGTTACTCAGAGTGCTGTATCCAATCATATTCATATAAAGTTAAGTGGAAAGAAAACATTTACCTTGATTTGGGTGAACCACCTCTAGACTAAACATGAATCACCACTACAGTAAACTTGCTCTTCTAAGGATAATTTTTTGCTGCGAATGGAATGTACCCTAGTGAAAATATAGTATACATTAGTATACTAAGGTATATTTTAAATATACTGTATTTTTCTGAAGAACACTTTTAATATGTTATCAAGTGGGTATACTTATTAAGATTATACTAAAAGTGTAAACTAAATGCACTTTTAGAAACATGCTTCTAGAACTTTTTTTCAACCCTCCATTGGGTCTTTTGTGGGCTATAGTGTCCATTATATAAGTGAGGCAATACATAAAATAATAGGTGAGGTGAAAGCAGTCAAAATGTTAAGAGATGGTAATCTATTGATGTTATGCAGATATAGAGACCAGGTGCAGGGACTAATGAGATGCAAGACATTATTGGGAAAAGCTATCAAGCCACCAAATATGGCAGGACAAAGGAAAAGTAATGGGAGTAATATCTGGAGTATCAACTAATCTGACGGAGGAAGAGATTAAAGCTAATGTAAAAGGGGCTTGGGTGATTAAAGTGAAATGCTTGTTTGTTACAAGAGAAGGAGTTAAAAGTCTTAGTAAGTCAGTTATGTTAATCCTAGAAGAGGACAGATTACCCGAAAAGGTGATGATTGGGTATGTCAGTTATACAATAAGGCAATACATTCCTCCACCAACCAGATGCTATAAATGTCAAAGGTTTGGACATATTGCTGCTGCTTGCAGAGCTAAGACTAGGTGTGCCAAGTGTGGAGGGGAACATCAGTATGGAAAATGTTCTGAAGGAACTAAGTTAAAGTGTTGTAATTGTGGTGGGGAGCATAGTGCTGTATTTAAATGATGCAAAGCTCATAAAAGAGCAGTGCAGGTACAAATTTTACCTGCACTGCGCAAAGGAAAAAGTAACATATGCAGATGCAGTTAAAAAAGTAAGTAATTTAAATGTTAATGCTAAAAACATTTCTTTGCCCTAAACGCTATCTCACATAACAGAGCAAATGCAGAGCCAGAGAACCATAGGAAGTACAATGATTGTGGAGAAGAAATGTGTTGCATTTATTATTGAAGTAATAAATTGTTCACCACAGACAGATAGTAGAACAGAGGGAATTAAAACAATAAAGCAGCAGAAAAATAAACTGAGGTGGAAGACTTGTCTTTTGAGTCAATCAGTGCAGTTTTAACAATGGGGATAAATGAAAGTCAACAGTTCAGTAATGGTGAAATTTGATGGTTTTATCCATCAAGTGGAATGCAAGAAGCTTAATTGCTAATGGTCAACAGTTTAAATTTTTTATTGAAAGACAGCATGTTGAACCAAATATAGTCTGTATTCAAGAAACCTGGTTAAAACCATCACTTGATTTTATTCTCAATGGATTTCTTTCTAAAGATAGAAATCCAAATGTACGAAGAGGTGTTGCTATATTTGTTCAGCAAGGAATTAGTTATAAAGTTTTGAATATAAATGAAGAAATATAAGTTATAGGGGTGGAGGTATGGATTAGTAAATCAAAATTCACGACAATATATTTTTATAACCTTTGTAAAAAATAAGTAGATAAAGATTTGATGATATTTATGTGAAGGAAAATGGAAGAAATATTTTATGTGGAGATTTTAATGCTCATAATACCTTATGGGGAAGTAAAAGGACTGATGAAAATTGGAACATAATTGAGGAGTTTATGGATAATTATAATTTAACTTGTCTAAATGATGGAAGAGGTACTAGATTTGATGTAGGACAAGGAGCAGAATCTGCAATTGATCTTACTATAGTGTCAGATCAGATAGCAGGAATTACCGTAGTCAATGGGAAGTAAATAATGATAAACCCCTTGGAAGTGATCATTATTCTATTCTGCTGAAGTTTTATAATTTTAAGGTAGTAGTTGAAGAAAATTGGTATCCTAAATGGAGAATGGGGGGGGCTAATTGGGCAATATATAATAAGATAGCAAGTAACAAACTTATGAAGATTATGTCAAATTTAAGCAATCTCCCAGAGAATCTCTGAAGCAGGGGACAGCGGTAGGGGCTTTGACTTGGCTGGAGTTCATGCGAACCACAGCACCTCACATGAATGCACGCCCGCTTTCAGAACATTATTCAGAGTGATGGGGCGCATGTTCCCTGGACAGGTGGATGGGTCGGCTAATCAGCAGGGGTTACACGCTGTAGTTTGGAGGCACTCCTTCACCTTTCAAGGGGATCGTGGAGACGCTTCTACCATCTCCGGAGCAGAATGACGCTCTCAGGTCAGAGCTGCAGGAACTGGTGGCGAAGGGTGCAATTTCCACGGTTCCCCAGGGAGAGGAAAATGCAGGATTTTATTCCCGCTATTTTTCTGGTCCCCAAAAAAACAGGAGAAGTGAGACCCATTCTCGATCTGTCCCTATTCAACAGCTCGATCGAGGATAGGCCATTCCACATGCTAACAATCAGACAAGTGCTGGAAAACGTTCCCCAGGATGACTGATTCACCTCCATAGATTTAAAAGATGCATACTTCCACGTCCCCATCATCCACCGGAAGTATTTGCGTTTCTCCTTCCAGGGGACACAGTATCAGTACAACCGTCTGCCGTTCGGTTATTCTCTCGCCCCATGCACATTTTCCAAATGTGTGGAAACAGCGCTGCAGCCATGGCACATGGCAGGGATGAGAGTTCTCTTCTATCTGGATGACCTGCTTTTACTGGCTTGGTCCAGAGAGGAAGCCGCAATGCAGACCCAGAAGCTGGCAACACATCTGCTGAGCCTGGGATTTTCCATTAACTGGGAAAAGAGTTTGGTTATTCCATCTCAGATGATCGTTTATCTGGGAGTGGAGCTGAACTCAGTTATGATGAGAGCCCAATTGGCACAGCCAAGAATCGAGGCTCCGCCGTGTCAGATCTCGCAGCGTAGTGACCGCTCTGTCAGTCATGCAGCTGCTGGGAATGATGTCAGCGACTCACGTGGTGATTCCGCTGGGTTTGTTGCACATGAGATGCCTTGCTCCCCTGCGAATAGATCCTGTGCATCAGGAGAGGCGCAGGATCTCTATTCCTCCTTCAGTGGGTGCCGAGCTGACCCACTGGGGAAGCCCCAGCATTCTGCAGAGGGGGTTCCCTTCAGCAGTATCGGTGTTCACAGACGCATCCCTGTCAGGATGGGGAGGAACGTGTCTGTCTCAGGTGGTTGGAGCACAGTGACCAGACGACATGACTCTTCATATAAACGTGCTGGAGCTTCTCACAGTGCTTAAGGTGACTCAACACTTTGCTCCTCTGCTGAAGGTCAGCATGTTCTGATCCACACGGACAACAGAGTGGCAGCAGCCTACATAAATCGCCAGGGAGGCGTGCGCTCCGCTCAGCTGTTAAACATTACCAGACAGCTGCTGTGCTGGGCGCGCGTATACCTGCTCTCAATCAGAGTGGTGACAATCCTCAGCATCTTGAACAGAGAAGCGGACATCATGTCCAGGGGTGGTCCTCACCATGGGGACTGGAGTCTCCATCCCGAACTGGTCACTCAAACATGGAGCAGATTTGGCAGAGTGGTAGTAGACCTGTTTGCCACGCGGGAGAACGTGCAGTGCCAGCTGTGGTTCTCACTGAGCCCACGGGAGAACCCATCATTAGGGGTGGATGCCTTCGCCAAAAATCCTCCTTTATGTGTTTCCCTTAGTTCCATTGATTCCACGGCTCCTGGATCGAGTTTGGGAGGATCAGCTGTCGGTAATTCTGGTGGCACCTGAGCGCAAGAACGCGGCGTGGTTTTCCAGTCTGCAGCAGCTGGTGTCAGGTGGACCGTGGAAGCTGCCATGGAGGGAGCTCTCTCCGCTCCTCCAGGCCGGGGAAGTGATCAGGATCCACCCAGAGATAGGCCAGCGTCTCTGGGTCTGGTGGCTGAACAGGAGCGCCTAGAGAGGCTCAGTCTCTCTCAGGATGTGGTGCGCACCATTCAGGGCGCACAAGCCACTTCTACCACAGCGTTATATGCTTCGAAATGGTCAGCCTTTCAACTCTGGTGTGCACACCAGCATTGAAAAGCTCCATGCCCTCAGGGAGAGGGTGTGGAACCCATTTCATGTCCTTTAGGCTGCATGCTGTCATTTCTCCAGCAGCTGATGGACAGAAATTTAGCTTTCAGCACCATTAAAATTTGTGCTGCAGCTATTCCCTTCTGCCATGAGGGTTTTGGTGACAGAACGGTCTTCAACCACTGATGAAGCGGTTTTTGAGAGGTGTGTGCAGAAGCAGACCTGTGTCACGCCCACTTGCTCCTCCGTGGGATTTGACCCTGGTCCTGTGAACTCTGGTCGAAGCTCCATTCAAGCCTTTAACTCAGGCTCCTCTTAAGTTCCTGTCTTTTAAAACTGCTCTGCTGTTGGCCCTTACGTCTGCAAAGAGAGTGATCGATTTTTCCGCTCTCTCTGTTGTTCCCTCGTCTCAAAATACGAGCTGACGGCACTCAGCTGTGCTGCATCCCAATCCTGCTTTTACTCCTAAAAGCATCACAAGCTCGTTCAGATCGAGGGAGATATCTTTGGAGGGTTTTCACCCTCCTCCTCATAACTCTGAGGAAGAAGATGCATCTCATCTTCTCTGCCCCGTGCGCGTGCTCTCTTGTTATGTCGTTCATACGTCTGCACTGCGTCGTTCTCAGCACCTGTTCGTGCATTACAGAGAAAACTCAGTGAGGTGTCCTCTGTCCACCCAGGGTCTTTCTCACTGGTTGTGTGAGGCCATCTCACAGGCTTACACTTCTTCTGGACTGGATTCTCCAGAGAATCTGAGAGCTCACTCTACCAGAGGGATTTCATCCTCCACAGCTCTGCATGGAGGAATGTCTGTGGAGGACATTTGCACGGCAGCTTCCTGGTCATCTCCATGCTCATTTATTCAGTCTTACCTGTGTGACATTTCCACATTCTCTATGACCCATTCTGTTCTCAGAGTTTTGACAGAATAATTATTTTTGTTACGTGTTATTTTTTTCCTGGAGAGTTCTACATTTATTTACAAAGCATTTGAGAACAACATGGTTGTCCAAAGTGCTGTATAATAAGTTACCTGTTCTGTTCATCCTTACACTGTTACAGTTCGTAACCTTCGTTGTTCCTGTTCACAGCAGCAGGTCTGTTTATCTCAACCTTTCTAACCTTTCTAACCTGCTGTATGGGAGGCCGGGAGTGCGTAATTACGCACTCTAGGCTGAAACTGTTTTTTGTTATATGCGAGCAGATGCTTCATGGTGGTGGTCTGGATGGACCCAGTGAGGCATAGACTACATCCTGCTTCGCCATTAACCCACTTGCGATAGCCTTAAAGAGAAAAGCCTATACGATATAGAACGTTGGTTACGTATTGTAACCCCAGATTCTATGAGTATAGGCGCAGCCCTTTAACCTGTGGGCCTCACTGGTTCCTGAATAGCTGAGGAAAAACGCTGTTAAGGAGCCGTTTGTCCGGTCTGACTGTTATTTATACAGACCGGGGAGGGGTCCTCCCAGTAGGTGGGCGTGAACTAAGCTTTTTTCAGTGCTGCGCTGCGTGCGAGGGATAAACCCACTAGCGATAGCTAGCTGTGCCTATACTCATAGAATCTGGGGTTACAATACGTAACCAACGTTTGTAAACTGCCAGATAACGCTATAGAACACAGGTGTCAAACTCCAGTCCTCGAGGGCCGCTGTCCTGCAGTTTTTAGATGTGCCACAGATACAAAACACTGGAATTAAATGGCTTAAGTTCCTCCTCCTTGTGTAGATCAGTTCTCCAGAGCCTTAACGCCCTAATTATTCTATTCAGGTGTGGTGCAGCAGAGGCACATCTAAAAGTTGCAGGACTGCGGCCCTCGAGGACTGGAGTTTGACACCCCTGCTATAGAAGAAGAAAAGAGATGCGCTGCTCTTCAAATTCACCATGTTTAATTCGCACAATATTGCTTTGAAAGTAGAGAGGACCTTGACAATAGTTAGTGGTTTTTGTAATTTCAAGCTGGTGACCTCCTTTTTCGAGTTAGATGATAACAGAACAGGACAAGGACTGGATGGAAACTAAATGTGGGTCATGAAAGGAGCCTGAAGGGACGAAGGCTGCTAACGTGTTGCTAGGTGGTGGTAAGTTTGCTTAAAAATGCTAATTATCTTCAATTACCTATAAACAATGCAGTACATATACAAACAAACTTACGTTTGTGTCATAAATAGATATTTCATCAATTTTATTGTGATTATTAGTATTGTAACAGTCATTCAACTTCATGTTATAACTGCATGGAGGCACTGTGTGTTGTGACTTAATGTAGTTTTCTTCACAAACATAACCTAGTTTAATTTAGACTCAGTATGCCAAAGAGACTTTGACATTGTGAGGCTGTTATAACTCGTTCATCATTGTTATCTTCAACATATCTTTGCAGTTTAAGCAAATCAAGATTACAAACCTAAAGACTTCCCTGTCTCAGAAAAAACCCTGACTCCATCAGATCACTATACCAGTTATGAGAATGAATCTCCACAACATTTTCATGGTGTAAACTATGCTTTTTTGACAAACCTAAAGACTTCCCTGTCTCAGACTCCTGACTGTTACAGATCGGACTATCAGAGACAGCTGTGTTGACATGACCACAGATTCCTGGCTTCATTCAAGAATCCCAGACTCATCAGCCATTGAGGTAATAGTCTACATCATATGGTGTTTTGATAAGACCACGGACTGTGTGTATATCAACAGCTGGTGTACAGATACTGTGACTGTGGACAGACACTGCTCTCCTGACTTGTAGTATGTGACTCTGAAATGCAGACCCCTCTACCTTTTCACTATAGTAATCATCACTGTTGTTTACATTCTACCCTCTGCCAAAGCAAATTCGGTTCTGAGAACACTGTACAGCAGCAATCAACAGAGCCTCTCTCCAGGTGCAGTTTTCATTACTGTCAGAGATTTTAATCATGTCAACTCAAAGATAGTGCTCCTCAAATTCCATCAACACGTAAAGTGTGCTATCAGAGGACTCGATGCATTGGGTAAGGTCTTGTAACAGCCGTAATTGTGTAGTGTCTCTTTAAGATACTCTATTATTGCTAATGATGTCAGAAGAATGCGCCACGGCTTCTCTGTAGAGAGCGTGGGAGAAACGTGATATAGATGGACACATGAACCGAGACCGACATGTTAGCTCCCTAACTTTTCAGTAATGTTACGGGTTGTTTGGACTCTGCTCAATTTTCATGTTTGATGATATAGCAGCTGTTCAACCGGGCTTTGTAAGGTTGGTGAAGAAAGTATTTATTAAAGGACAACACTGTGGAATTCCCATTACCAGTGTGGTTGTGAGTTTTTGACCATCCTGATGAATCTGCTGTCTCCCCTCCTCCCTTAAACACAACCCAAGCGTTACAATCTACTCTAACATCAAATTGGGTTACAGAGGAATTGATAAGAATTGATACTGCTGGAGGCTAAAGGAGGTACAGCTTATCCTGCGTTCTTTAGTTTTTATAATTTTATATATTTTATTATTTCACCTTTTTATAATTTTCTATAAATACTCTAACATTTACATATATATATTATTTTACAACTAGTCTTTTATTGGCAACATCATAACTGGACTACTACAAAGCTAAGGACCATGGGATTCTCCTCTTTTTTACTTTTTGTTTTTTTTTACTGGTTAACATGGACACTATCAGCAGCATTATACAAACTTGTAACTGTGCTGCCCTTTGTAAGTTAAGCTGGACCAGCAAGGTTGAAAACTTCACTAGATCGCTCCCTGGTGGATATTTTGTTATGTTGTTTGGTGACACTAAAGAAAAAGAAAATAGATCCAAGATGGTGGAACGCAACACCGAACAGTTTATGGAATTAAGCTGATTATTATCTTTATATTTTGTGTTTCAGACAAGATTTGTTTGTAAGTAGAAAAACACTAGACCGGAAACCTGAAATGAAAAGACAATACACAGAGTTCATTCAAAACATGCTGGACAACGACCACGCAGAGGTCGCTTCACCTTTGGACTCAGACAAAGAACACTGGTACTTACTATTCTTTGGTGTGTACCACCCACAAAAACCTGACCAGCTGAGGATAGTTGTTGACTCAAGTGTGGAGTTTGAAAGACTGTCCCTTAACAAAGTCTTATTAAGGGGACCCGACCTAAACAACACGCTAATATGTATTTTTATGCATTTTAGAAAAGAGCCAGTAGCATTTTCAGCTGATTTCCAACAAATGTTTTACTGTTTTGAAGTGAGAGAGGACCATGGGGATTATTTGAGATTCCTTTGGTATGTGAATAATGATATCAACAAAGTCATTTGTGACTACTGAATAAAGGTTCATGTCTTTAGTAATAGTCCATCCCCAGCTGTGGCTACTTATTGCATGAGGCGCAGTTGAGGGAAAAGAAGAGTTTGGCTATGATGCAAAGCAGTTTATAATGAGACATTTTTATGTTGATGATGGTCTTTTATCCACAGCAACAAGATAAAAAGCTGTTGAGATACTCATGAATGCACAAAACATGCTGGCTCAGTCAAATTTAAAGCTACATAATATAGCTTCTAATTATCACGAAACAGTGGACGCATTTTCTGCTGCAGAAGGAGCCAAATATCTAAAAGACTTGGACTTGGAGTTGGACGACATACCAAAGCAAAGGAGCTTAGGAGTGCTGTGGAATCTTAAAAGTGATTGTTTCACTTTTCATGCCACAACTGAGAAAAAGCCATTCACCAGAAGAGGTGTCTTGGCCACCGTTAACAGTTTATACAACCCATTAGGCTTTGTTTCACCCATCACAATGCAGGGAAAAGCTCTTCTCCGTGACCTATCCACAGAGCGGAAAGATTGGGATGAACCACTTCCGGCAGATAGAGAAGAGGAATGGGACAAATGGAGAAATTCGTTGAAGGATCTGGAGCAGCTACAAATACCAAGGTGCTACTTCTCTTTCTCCTAGTCCATCGCTGCAAGGAAAGAACTGTGCATATTTTCAGACACCTCCACCATGGCCATAGGAGCAGTGGCATACCTGAGAGCTCTTGACAGTGAAGGTCAGTGGCACACAGGTTTCATCACTGGCAAGTCCAAAGTTGCCCCCCGACCCACTCATACTGTTCCTAGATTGGAATTATGCGCAGCAGTATTAACTGTAGAAATGTACAAACTCATTAGAGACTCATGAACATTGAAGTGGACACTGTCAGATTTTTCACAGATAGCAAAATCGTCCTTGTTACATACACAACAACGCAATGAGATTCTATACCTATGTGGCCAACCGAGTGATTCGAATCAGGAAGACCACACATCCAGCACAGTGTTTCTACATATCCACTTGTGACAATCCAGCAGACACAGCTACTAGACCAATCCCAGCTTCCACATTAGCTTCCACAAACTGGTTTAGTGGTCCTTCCTTTTTGACACTACATGGCATTGAGACATCACACTGTGATAGTTTTACTCTCATTGACCCTGAAACAGATAGAGATCAGTGCTGATATGTAAACCTTTGTTACTAAAACCTCAGTAACGCAGCTGGAACCATCTCGTTTTGAAAGATTCTCTCATTGGATGAGATTGTGTTGCACTATAGCATCACTGAAGCGTGTGGCAGCATCATTCATGAAAACAGACACAAAAAGTAAAGGCTGGAAGTGTTTCAGTGATAGTAACACTGTAGGAGAAATATCCAAAGCAGCCAAGTTTATCATTCACAAAGTGAAAACATTCAAAGAGGAGCTCGGGTGCATAAAAACAAATCAACCACTTCCAAAACAGAGTTGTCTCCAAAGGTTGAACCCTGTCATTGATGAAGAAGGACTTCTCAGAATAGGAGGACGCTTGGCACCTGCTAGCCTAACAAAAGAGGAGAAACATCCTGTCATTATTCCAAGGTCTCATCACATATCTATCCTTCTTATCAGATACCATAAGAAGGATGGTATCTGACAAGATAAAATCTGAATTTTCGTCCTGAAAGTAGCGCATCAGGGACGTCACATAACAGAAGGAGCACTCAAAGGAGCTGGATTTTGGATTACTGGCAGTAAACGGCTTATTTCTTCCATCATTCACAAATGTGTCCTTTGTCAAAAACTTAAGAGGACAAATGCAGATGGCATTTGATGGTAAAAGATGGCAGATTTACCCACTGACAGACTGTCAATCATCCCACCATTCACTAGTGTGGACAGTCTCCACACGTCGCACCAGAGGAGGAAGTGCAGACAGCAAACGCTGGGCTGTACTTTTCACCTGCATGTCCACAAGAACTGTGCACATTGAGCTCAATGTTAATATCAAACTTCATTAATGCACTAAGAAGATTCTTTTGCATCTGTGGACCTGCTCAAACACTCTGCTCTGACAGAGGGACAAATTTTATCGGAGCACGCAATAAACTGCAAATTGATCATAAAGACACAGAGCTGAACTCTTACCTGCTGGAGAAAAGATGCACATGGCTGTTCAACTCTCCCCGCTCCTCACATGGGTGGATCGTGGGAGCGACTCATCGGAGATGCAAGGCGCATCCTGGAAGGTATTCTTTTGAAAACCGGACACATCCAACTCACACATGAAGAGTTAAGTACATTCTTGGCAGAAGTAATGGCAATAATGAATGCAAGACCACTTGTACCAATTTCAACAGATCCAGACAAACCAAACCTCCTCACTCCAGCAATGCTCCTCACCCAAAAGACAAATGCGCCATCTGCACCAGCAAGAAGCTTTGCACCTCCGGATCTCTACTCAAAAGCAATGGAAGCAAGTACAATGTCTGATAGACACTTTTTGGAAACAGTGGAAAAGTGAATACTCATCAACTTTGCAAAAACAGAGAAAATGGACTGATGATAACCGAACATTAAAGTTGGTAACATTGTGTTATTGAAAGACGCCTCGCTCACAGAAACAACTGGTCCTTGGGAAAAGTTGTGAGAACATTTGAGAGCAAGGACAATAAGGTTCGAAAAGCAGAAGTAAAAACCGTAAAAGACGGAAACGAAAAAGTGCTTTTGAGACCCGTTACTGATATGGTTTTGCTTTTATCGGATGAAAATTTAAATATTATAGCTGTAAACAGTTCAAAAAGTTTATTGGAAAAGATTGTTTGTAGTGGCACAATTATATTGTACCAGACGGGGAGTGTGCTGCCCTTTGTAAGTTAAGCTGGACCAGCAAGGTTGAAAACCGCACTAAAACGCCTCTGGTGGATACTTTGTTATAACACTCTTTCTGCTATGACAGAGACAATACTCTAACAATGGATCAGCCTAATATTGAAACTCTAGTTGTGCATGTTGACGCTAATGATCTGGTAAAACAACAAACGGAGATTCTGAAAAAAGACTTTACCATTCTTCTGAAAGCTATAGGAAAATTAAAATTGAAGATTTTTCTTAGTGGCCCTGTCCCAGCAGCAGGATGGGTGACCTGAAATACTCTCAACTGCTCTTTATAAACAAATGACTAATAAAAGTATGTGCTGCCAGCACAGTGACATTCATCGATAACCACGGGATCTTCTCTGAATGTTTCCACTTTTTCAGATCTGACAGACGCCATCTTAACAAACATGGGACAAAGCTGTTTGCACTTACTCTCTGCAAACTTATTTAATTTCATCAACTGGAGCAACAACATGGCCACAGAACAACCGACCGAAGGACGCCTGATTAAGAAGGAACCCACCGCATATCAGGAACAAGCTGTTCCTAAACAAACAAACAAAACATCAACTGGAGAAGGAGCGACTGCTCTCCCCACTCCTCCCTGCTCCGGTGCCCGAACCCCCTTCTTCTCAGAGCCCTGGCCTCCTGGAGCACCAACTGGACAAGGAGCTGTGGACAGATGCCCCACTGACTCCACACCCCTCCCCACCCCTGCTGCGCCTCATCTCATCCAGGTCAGGACGACTCCACACCTCCACATACTCCTTCATCGCCTAATGCAGGGGTGTCCAAAGTCGGTCCTCAAGGGCTGGCATCCTGCATGTTTTAGTTCTCTCCCTGGTGGCACCAACAACCTTTTCAGTATGTCAATGTTCTACTTAGGCTTCTAGCGAGCCATCATTTGATCCAGCTGCGTTAAACCAGGGAGAGAACTAAAACATGCAGGATGCAAGCCCTTGAGGACCGACTTTGGGCACCCCTGGCCTAATGAGAACCAAGACTCTTCTCTAAAGGCCTCATCTCATCAAGACCTGGACAGCTCATCAGAAATCTCTACACCTGAACTGAGTTTTCTTAACTTCAATGAAAAACTGAAATGGCTTTTCTCCTGAGCACCCAAAAGGTATGTTTTCCAGATAAAACTACTTATTTTCTTAGTGCTCAAAGAGCAAAACTACCTGACTATGATTCCCCAGAGTACCCTCCAATTGTTTCTGTAGTCTGAGATTGGGTGCCAGACATTATCTTTACACCTGTCTTCTCCAAGATTGCATCTAGCCCTCCAGCACTACATAATAGGACCTGTCTGGATCACTAAAAGAAAACTTACAAAAAACAGAAATACAAAATACAGCACCCTGAAATCAAACATCAGACCCATCCCCTGCCTAAAGGAACTTGAATCTCAAGAACTATTTCCCACTATCTCACTCAAGCTGGCTCTTTTAAATATTCAATCGTTAACACCAAAAGCTTTACTAATTAATGGCTTTGTCACCCAGCATAATATTGATGTTGTGTTCCGGACAGAAACATGGTTGGATGACAATACGGAATCACCTGTACTAATTGAATCGGCACCTCAGAATTAATTTTTTTTAAAACTGAGAATAGAAAACATAAAAAAGGGGGAGGTGTGGCTTCTTAAGAATATCATAAATTGTTACAAAATCTTTTTGGGTAATTTTACTTCGTTTTTTATAATCTGGGTATTGAGGTAAAAGGTCATAAACTAACTAATTTTATACAAAACTGCAATGTAGAAAACTTCCTTACTGATTTTGATGAACTTTGTTGTGAAAACTGGCATAAAGTAGTAAGATCTTTCCAGATTAATGCAGAAAACAGATCATACAAGCCTGAAAGACATAAGTAATCTTGTATTTTGATTTACTGATGGCTATAAAATAAGTAATCTTGTATTTGATTTATTGATGATTATACAAAGAGTTCGATGTAATAAAAAGCAGGTCAAGAAATGAATAGCATGATGGATAAAATGGTGAATTGAAGAATATAAACTCAGATGATTATTAAAAGAAGATATGTTTGAAGAATTAAATTAAAAAGATGACTGTGCTTAATGATGATCATACAGCATAGATAGAATTGTAACTGAAGTAATCATACATTGTGTGAAGCATAGTGACATGTGATTCTCAGACTGTGTTATAATTAGAGCAGAGGTCAGGGCCAGTAAAGGGGCAGGAAGACAGGGGAACTCCAAAGAGGAACTGGAAGGTTTTCTCTAAACCAGATTAAGGAAGTGGAACCAGATGGTAAGTGGGCAAACAACAAAAAAGGAGAAGTGAACAAGGCGTTGACCGATGTGGAAAGGTTTGGTACTGTCCATGAAGCCATTGAACATTCAAGAAGTCATGTAAACCATCACCCCATACACAACTATGGGGTGAGAAAGTACACTGCTCAAAAAAATAAAGGGAACACTCAAATAACACATCCTAGATCTGAATGAAAGAAATATTCTCATTGAATACTTTGTTCTGTACAAAGTTGAATGTGCTGACAACAAAATCACACAAAAATCATCAATGGAAATCAAATTTATTAACCAATGGAGGCCTGGATTTGGAGCCACACACAACATTAAAGTGAAATAACACTACACGCTGATCCAACTTTAATGTAATGTCCTTAAAACAAGTCAAAATGAGGCTCAGTATTGTGTGTGGCCTCCACGTGCCTGTATGACCTCCCTACAATGCCTGGGCATGCTCCTGATGAGGTGGCGGATGGTCTCCTGAGGGATCTCCTCCCAGACCTGGACTAAAGCATCCGCCAACTCCTAGACAGTCTGTGGTGCAACGTGACGTTGGTGGATGGAGCGAGACATGATGTCCCAGATGTGCTCAATTGGATTCAGGTCTGGGGAACGGGCTGGCCAGTCCATAGCTTCAATGCCTTCATCTTGCAGGAACTGCTGACACACTCCAGCCACATGAGGTCTAGCATTGTCCTGCATTAGGAGGAACCCAGGGCCAACCGCACCAGCATATGGTCTCACAAGGGGTCTGAGGATCTCATCTCGGTACCTAATGGCAGTCAGGCTACCTCTGGTGAGCACATGGAGGGCTGTGCGGCCCTCCAAAGAAATGCCACCCCACACCATTACTGACCCACTGCCAAACCGGTCATGCTGAAGGATGTTGCAGGCATCAGACGGCTCTCCACGGCATCTCCAGACTCTGTCACGTCTGTCACATGTGCTCAGTGTGAACCTGCTTTCATCTGTGAAGAGCACAAGGCACCAGTGGCGAATTTGCCAATCCTGGTGTTCTCAAGCGTCCTGCACGGTGTTGGGCTGTGAGCACAACCCCTATCTGTGGACGTCGGGCCCTCATACCATCCTCATGGAGTTGGTTTCTAACCGTTTGTGCAGACACATGCACATTTGTGGCCTGCTGGAGGTCATTTTGCAGGGCTCTGGCAGTGCTCCTCCTGTTCCTTCTTGCACAAAGGCGGAGGTAGCGGTCCTGCTGCTGGGTTGTTGCCCTCCTACGGCCTCCTCCACGTCTCCTGGTGTACTGGCCTGTCTCCTGGTAGCGCTTCCAGCCTCTGGACACTACGCTGACAGACACAGCAAACCTTCTTGCCACAGCTCGCATTGATGTGCCATCCTGGATGAGCTGCACTACCTGAGCCACTTGTGTGGGTTGTGGAGTCCGTCTCATGCTACCACGAGTGTGAAAACACCACCAACATTCAAAACTGACCAAAACATCAGCCAGACAGCATAGGTACTGAGAAGTGGTCTGTGGTCCCAACTGCAGAACCACTCCTTTATTGAGTGTGTCTTGCTAATTGCCAATAATTTCCACCTCTTGTCTATACCATTTGCACAACAGCAGGTGAAATTGATTGTCAATCAGTGTTGCTTCCTAAGTGGACAGTTTGATTTCACAGAAGTTTGATTTACTTGGAGTTATATTGTGTTGTTTAAGTGTTCCCTTTATTTTTTTGAGCAGTGTATAAAAACCCATGAAACGAGGAACAAGTGTTCTTAGTCTCTGGTGCTGAAGTCAAGCCAACCAAAAAATGCAGACAAAAGATGAGCAGAGGACCACACCCTGGAACCAAGGGGAGGTGAAGACTCTGAACTACTAGAAGGGGATAAGATAAGATAAGATAAGATAAATCTTTATTGTCATTGTCACAAGGACAACGAAATTTAAAAGGTGCCATCAGTCAGTGCATATGCTTAAAAACAAAAAATAACTGTCTCACAATTCACACACAATGTAAGAATGAACAAATAACTGGTAAAAAAAAAAAAACAATCAAACAAAAAAACTAATAAATAAGAACAGCCACATTCTCACATACATCATTTGTGATAATTAATGGTTGTTTTCGATTGCATTTAGTTTTGTTATTGCTATCGGGTAAAAACTGTCTCTGAGACGATTGGTTCTTGTTCTGGTTGCTCTGTATCTTCTGCCTGAAGGCAGCAGTTTGAATAGAGAATGTCCGAGGTGAGAAGTGTCCTTTGTGATGTGTTGTGCTTTTCTTAGACAGCGGTCGCTGTGCAAGTCCTCCAGTGAGGGGAGAGGGCAGCCAATGATTTTTTGGGCTGTATTCATAAGCCTGTGGAGAGCTTTCCTTTGAGCTGTAGTACTACTGTTAAACCATACGCAGATACAGTAGGTCAGTATGCTCTCTATGGAGCACTTGTAGAAGGACACCAGCAGATTCTCCTTGATGTTGTTCCTCCTGAGAACCCTCAGGAAGTACAGTCTTTGCTGGGCCTTTTTTATCAGCTCGAAGGTGTTCATGTTCCATGTGAGGCCCTGCTCAATGTGGACCCCCAGGAAACGGAAATCAGCTACCCTCTCCACACATTTTCCCCCAATGGTTAGTGGTGTAATGTCAGTTTTATTCCTCCTGTAATCTATTATGAGTTCTTTTGTCTTTGAGTTGTTGAGGAGCAGATTGTTCTCCCTGGACCACTGCAACAGCCGCTCCACCTCTCCCCTGTAGGCGGACTCGTCGCCTCCTGAGATGAGCCCCACCACTGTGGTGTCATCAGCAAACTTGATGATGGTGTTGCTGTGGTGGGCAGAGGTGCAGTCGTATGTGTACAGACAATAGAGCAGGGGGCTCAGCACACAGCCCTGTGGAGAGCCGGTACTAAGGCTGAGGGCAGTGGATGTATGTTTTCCCACCCTAACTCTCTGCTGTTGGTTGGTCAGGAAGCTCAGAATTCACATGCAGGTGGAGTGAGGGAGGCCCAGGTCCCCCAATTTGTCCACCAGTCTGTGAGGGAGGATGGTATTAAAAGCAGAGCTGTAGTCTACAAAGAGCATCCGCACATAGCTCCCCTGCTGCTCCAGATGTGACAGAGCAGCATGGAGGGCCGTGATCACAGCGTCCTCTGTGGATCTGTTGGCTCTGTAGGCGAACTGGTGGTGGTCAAAGCCAGGAGGGAGAAGTGCTGTGATGTGACCCCGGACCAGTTTTTCAAAACACTTCGTCACCACAGGGGTTAGTGCCACTGGCCGGCAGTCGTTGAGGCTAGAGATGTGAGATTTCTTGGGTATGGGGACTATGGTGGAAGATTTCAGGCAGGATGGGACTGTAGACAGGGCTAAGGACTGGTTGAAGATCCTGGTGAAGACTCCAGCCAGCTGATCGGCACAGTCTTTCAGGACACGTCCAGGGACGCCATCAGGTCCAGCAGCCTTCCTTGGGTTGACAGCCCGCAGTGTGCGCCTCACCTCGTGCTCCTCTACAACGAGGGCTGTGGTGTTGTGGGTCGCTTGGTGTAGTGTGGCTGCCTCTGTTGGCTTCACCTCAAAGCGGGCAAAGAAGAGGTTCAGCTCCTCTGCCAGCGTGGCGTCGCCTTCCGCAGCTGCGAGGTTGGTCCTGTAGTTGGTCAGACCCATCGACCCTCAACCCTCAACCCTGGTTCCTGATTCGACTGCCACTCTGCGCTCTACCCAAGGATCTCAAGGCTGCTGCAACAGACTTGGTGAATGGACAAAGGTCACTGAGTGATGAAGATCTGAGTGTTCGTAAGACAACAACCGGTTCTGCTTTGCTTCTATTCAGAAGAGGATTTTGCCGTACAAAGACAAAGACCTTGACCAACATCGAAGCCTTCTGTTGCCGAGATCATCCATCATCTGGGTACGAGTTGAACTGCAACCCCAAAGCCTCGCTCAGTAAATTAGTGACAGTATAGGGAAAGGATGAATGTGATTTTAATCATTTTATTTTTTATTCTTAATTTGTAATCATTGATAAATTACCTATCTGTCACTAACCGCTGCTAATAGCTTGCTTAAAAAAGATGCATTAAAATTCTAATGAGATCTGTGGACAGTGAAATTAATTGAGTCAACTATTGTTTTTGGTTCTTCTAGTGTAAAATCCATGAACATGTTTCTAGAAATGTGGCGGCTTCAGATGTTCCTTTAGTGTTGGTAAAACAATGACCTTGGGGCTTACGTTGAGCCACTAAAAATTGTCTAGTCTGTAACTGTCATGGAGCAGGGGTTTTTGGTTTTCTTTGTGGGTTTTCTTTTTTCTCTTTTTTGTTACTCACCGTTCAACCACCAGATGGAGTCAAACTCACCTCTTCTCCAGAGATCGGTACATTACTTGCACACTGGTGTTTCATCACCTCATCAGCCCGTGAGTACAAGAGGAGCAGGCTGCCAGTACTTCGACGCCAGAGGGTTAGCCAGCAATGGTATTCTGAGGCCCCTAGTCTCTGTGTTTTCTCAAGAGTATTTCTCTGAGTGACTCCTCTCGTGTTTTTTCCCCGTGACGATCAAGTCTGGTTCCCATTCTGGATTCTCTCCCTCGTGACGCCGTGGACCATACCCACTGGTTGCCCGAGTTCCATCCTCTAGTTCCCCGTTGGATCACACGTCTTCCCTAGTTTTCTCCGGCTGGTTGCTGAACCGCTCCTCTGTCTCCGGTCTGCCCAAACTTACCTGCCCGTCCTCCGCCGCGCCTCAACGGACTCCCTAGACTGTTTCCCCGCTAAGAGCCTTGAACCCTAGACCCACAAGAGACTACAAGACCTGAATCCACGGACTACTGCCCCCGGACCGAGTTTTCTCATCCACCCCAGTAAGATTGATCCATTGTTTCTGTCGTCACTCCTCTTTCCCACCGTCTGTGAACTCACCTTTTCCCCCGCTGTCTCAGAGTTCTGACTGCTCCAAGAGACTTTTCCCCCTTCCAACCCGGACCAACACCTGCAGTTTATTTTGTATATATGTATATGAATAAACCTTCTTTCACCTCTTTTCCGTTTTTCCAGTGTAGTGTTCTGCATGTGGGCAAGACAAATAGAACCCATCATGACAGTAACAAGTGCTCGTTGTCGATAGGGAGAGAGGTACCTTTAACAAGAGTGGTTATTGAAGCTATGCAGTTGCGAGGGCTACTCAGTTGATTGCTTCTTAACTGAAAAGGGTCATAACTTTTTTAAATGAAGGTAGTCAAAGGCTAGATGAGTCTCTCTCGACACCAGCTTAGACAGATTATCTCTCCTAGACCTGTCTCAGGGTAAGACTAGAGGGTTTTAGAGATTTTCCAGACCCGTTAGACGGAGAGCTGGTCAGTGGTCAGTCCATGGGAGTTGTGAGGTTTAGGGTGGGGCTGGCTATTGTGCAATAACAACTTTTATCTATAATATGCATTTACTATGATTGTTTAATAATTGTCAGTGACTACAACATTCATATTGATCACCCCCAAGACAGAGGAACAAAAAAGCTGTGTGATATTCTTGATAATTTAGGTCTAATTCAACATATTAACCAAGCAACACACAATCGAGGTCACACTCTGGACCTGGTATTTTCAATGTCTCTGTGACTGAACTTCACGTTTATTAAAAAATCTACAAAGAAAGACTGCGTAGCTGTCACTCAACACTAAAACATGCAAAGGAAACATTCTTTGCAGATTCTTAAGCAAAAACATTAACAATGCTTAAGGTTTATTTGGAACAGTTGACAGTGACGTTACCACCTGAATTTTCCTCTCCTGGTATTTGCTATTTCAAACCAATCTTCTTCCAGGTGGTGTAAGAGAGTTACTCAGCCAGGCTCTCCTTTGGCTTGATCAAGGGGACAGGCAAACCACCCTCATGTCCTTTGTCACCTCTGCTGCTGTCTTGTGTTGAGGGAGAACAAGTGTAGCTTCCCAGCTAAGCCACACTTGTAGTTTAGCAGGGAAGGAGTCTGGAAACAAATATTTCTCTGCTTCAGGACCCATTTAGTTTCAGAGTATTTCTTGTACTATGGGAAGGGTAGTCATGATGAAAATATATCAGTTTCCCGTGTAGAAGTACTGCTTTCTCCCCCCATGCTTTTCGTACAATATCTTCCTTGGTTCTGCTGCAGAGAAATTTAACAACAATAGATCGCAGCCTGTTGTTTCTGTCCCCAGCAGGTGGTGGAGCTAGCTCTCAATGTGCCCTCTCCACTTTTTCTTGTTGCTCAATATCTGCTCCATGTTCTGTGCACACTCCTCCCCCTCGCCTTCATTTTTTTTTAACCCCTCCAGGGAGTCTTTTTGTGGGCTCTAGTGTAGGCTGACAGGAAACGGGGAAGGAGAGGGGAGAAGACATGCGGCAAATGTTGTCAGGTCCGGGAGTCAAACCCGCGACGGCCGCGTCAAGGACTCAAGGCCTCCAAATACGAGTCGCGCTAACCGCTACGCCACCATGGCACGCCCCCTCCTTCATTTTTTGATGTACCTTGATAAGTTCTGAGTAAATATTATCCAGCTGTTTTGTGTCTTTTTGAAATTTATGTAGTATTAAAATGTCCTGAGACACAGAAATTTTAATTTTCATGATCTCTAAACCATTATCAAAACAAGAAATATCTATGAATCTGAGTTTCACTTTCTGAGATGATAGACAAAAATGTTTCCATCTAATTTTTTGAGGTGTACCTCTATTAAAGAATGTTTAAACGCCTATATTCTTAACTCAGACATGTTACTTTAGACTACTATGAAAATGTTATATTTTTAATAAAAGTAAAGGAGAAGTAAAGCTGCTTGAAGTAACACTTAAACATGACAAGAAATAGTATAAGTGTTTCTGTTTCGCACCTAAAGGTGAAGAGTGTGCCCATGTCCAGCTGGGAGAGTAATTCTGCCTTAGACTTTGGGAAGGAGAGGCGATATCTCAGAGTCTCAAAGGCTGGAACTACTAGGGCTTTTTTGTTGTTGGCCATGTCAAGCTGTACCACTGATTTCCTGCAAGCAAAGACAATGAATGCAAATGAAGTCGTGCACAATAATAAAATTTAAAAAATTAATTGAAAGACTTGTCTTTCTTACCTGAGATACTCATAGAGGCCATACATGGGGAGGAAATCAATGTCTGATAGGAACATATAGTTTGTGTTGACTTGCTGCATGGCCACGTTTCGCAGGAGATTGACCGGATAGAATTGCCCCTCTTTGTAGACTACATGGTAACCTACATTTCCGCGGCCCATCAGCACCTCAGATCCCTGTGCATATCGCAAGAACTGCTGTGCCTCAGCATCTGAAAGGTATAGGGCCAAACTGATGGGGCCTTCCCAGTGCTTACAGATAGCCTCTAACATCTGGAGCCTACAGAGGGGGAAGGACAAGTATGGTGACCTTATAAAATATGAATCACTATAATCAACCATACTTTCCAAACACTTGAGTTTGATAGGCTTACAGTGGAACTACAGTACATACCCCAACAGCTAAAATCTGCAAATCCTTGAGACATCCACTAAAAATGTTTATAGCTGCCTATTTTAATAGGGTAAAAACCAAATATACATAAAAGGGCACAGTGGAAATAGTCTTGGCACTGACACAGATGGTGAACTCCACAGTCTTCCTTTTTGCCACTCTTAGTGATTCAGCCAACCAGTGCTAAGGAAAATACATGACGCTCCTGTAGTAGGGGCTGTCCAAACGGAAGACAATAGTGTATCAAGTAGAAATGTGTCGAAGTATTTTAGCTTCCCAAGCTGCATTTTTTTTCTTTAAGTATTTTAGATATCGTCACCTTCCTAGAATAATGGCATAAGTCATTTTTGACAAAAGTGATTTTGCAGGGAATGACTTTCCAAAAAACAAAACAAAAAAAACTGATGAAGGCCATTATTTCATGTTCAAAAAAAATCTGCAAACAGGCTTATTTTCCACAAATAATTTGGTGTTAGGTTCTGCAGAAAAATATTGAACTGCCAATGGACAGGGTCCACTGTGAAGCAAGTTTTGGCTAACCAGTCTTTAAAAGATTAGACTTACTTTTAAGCAACCAAAAGTGGTGGTGTAACAACAATGAACTTTGCCTTAGAGCATACTGCAAATGACATAGCACCAAGAAAGTGTATTTAGTATTGGAAAAAATTTCCTGGCACAACATAATGACTTAGCAGATCCTTCAAATTTCCAATCGCAGTTATTTTAGAACTATTTGAAAAACTGTGCTGCCTTTATACATACTGATTCTGGGCTGGAATTGTGCCATTCCAGTTGTGTAGGGCAGAATTATCCAAAGAGACCATATTGATCAAATTCTCATAATATGGAGTTGAACAGTTAGAACAACAGGAGAAATGAACACAATTTGCAGTCATAGAAAATCTTCCTCATGTAATCAGTGCTATGATATATCCACTTTAACAGATGTACCAAAAATGTTTAGTGTACATCTCTGAAATGCAAAGAGTATATGACTCAGGTGTACAGCAGTACCTGTCCATAGATAGCTGGGCAACAAGAGTGACATCACTTTGGTCAGAACTGGGCTCATACTCATAGTGGAGAAAGTAAAGATGCGTTCGATGAACTGTAAATCTCTCTCGCCGAAACTCGTAACAGGGGTCATCTTCATCAAGCTCTGAAAGAGTCTTTTGTAGCTGCAAGCAAAGGAAAAAACACAGAAACAATTTAATGGCTGAAATACCTGAGTTACAGTTAGTGCAGAGAAATCACCCCAGCACTCCATGTTTACATTCTTCATCTAGTTACAAAATGACGGATAACTAATCATAAATCCTTAGCGATCATATTTTGAGAATAATTTTTGCAATTTAGCATATCAGCTTACTGAGTTTTTTTAAGTTGCTGACTTTGTCAAATAATGGGAAATATATTAAAGAATCTAGAGGAAAATTTATGCACTATAAGATGGTACATAGATTTTATTTCACCCTATCCAGGCTTCATAGAATGGGTCTACTCACCAATAACCTATGCTGGAAATGCAAAACGGAATACAGAACTTTTATACATATGATCTGGGAATGTAAATGCATCTCCCCATTCTGGAAAGCAGTATTACAACACATTGGAAAGTGGATAGGTGTGGAGATACCCATGTGACCAAGACTATGCTTTTTGACGGATCAAACAGTGATGCCTAATATATCAAAACACCAAAGCACCGTATGTGTTCTGAAATAATAAAAACTTAAATAACAAAAGTTGCTGACTCTGACGCTGATATCCCCATAATATGATGGCAAAACAAATTGCATTCTCCACAGCAAATGTATGTGTTTCCACGCCAAGCCACAAAGCAGTCCACCAGCTCTCTGAACTCGGCCTCTTGTCCATTTCTGATACACCAAACAAATAAAGACTCATCCAAAAATATTCTTTAGACGATAGGACTCTGACAAATACTGGGAGTCTGAGATGTACAAAGTGAAAAGTCTTAAGAACGGTCTGCTGTCTGCACCTTTTCATACGTTTGAGGCCGTAATAGTCAACCTTCACTGGCAGCTTTCCTAACACTTCTAATCCACCTTTTGTTACAAATCTATCTATCTGCCCACACAGTCCGAAAGGCAGGCAGAGAGATACGGGAGTAGAATCAAATTAAGAGTTAAGTGTTAAGTTACTGAACACTTAACTTTGCATGCGCAATATGCTGACTTGATTCTTGTCAGTACTTCAAGTTCATCCCTTTTATTTGTCAAGGACCTCATAATGAGAAATAAAAGCAATGGTTTTAACTTCCTCCTTCTTGTCTTCACCTTATTTCTGCTTTGCCTCTACAACTTCTCTTCAACTTCTCTGGGTTGTGGGTTCTCAGTGTCTATATAATTTCAGCTTTTTAAATATTGACCAGCTGAAGCCGGCTCTAAAAACTGTTGTTGCTATGTTTATGCAAACAGCATGAAAGTAACACCAAAAATTTTGTCTGCAGCCCATAATCAAAAACCACAATAACGTAATCTTTCAGAAAACAATGTTTGGACCAAAAAAAGGGAGGAAGGAAGGTTTTTAAAGAAGACGTTATGCAAAAGATGTCATCTTGTGAAGCAAAAATTTCTAGTTAGGATTTCTTGAAAATACTGAAAAGAAATGTCAAAATTAACATGACATTAAAAAGTTTGGGTATTGCAGTTCCTCATAAGGCCAAAAGACTATTAGAAAGTTATTTTACAATTGAAAAAGCACTGTTCATAGCACATAAGTGGTCTTCAGGGGTTTTTTGATAGCACATAAGTGCTATGAACAGTTGGTTTATTAATTTCTTAACTGTACATAGCTCTACCGTGCTGCAATACAAGGCATTTCAGAAAATGTTTCACCTACATTTTCACTGTTGGGGTCAGCCTCGCTTGGACAGCCAAACAGCTCCCGTCGCAGTAGGTTACCATCATACTCCAGAAAAGTAAGATAAAGATTTCGAAAGAACTCAACATGCTTATTTTTGACTCGTAGCTTCTTGGGGGAGTTCCAATGGATCACCTGTTTAGGAGAACCATACAGAAAAGTTAAAGCAACTTCCAACAGCTTAGAAAACGCTTAGCCACTGGGCTGGTAGTCAGCCTCTTCAACATTTGTTTTATTTCCTACTGTACCACATCTCATCTGATGGATAGGCAAAAAGTTAAGTCACGTATGTTCCAAGTCATATTATTTTTGTTGTCATTGTAATGGATTACTTACTTGTTCCAGGTTAGAGAAACTATATTGTTCCATGAATTTCAGTTTCTTCTTGCTTATGTTCGTTAGCTTGGTTTTTAACCGACATGTTTCTGTTCCACAATGCTCTTGTGCATCAGTTGATAAATTCAAGAAATATTTACAATAATTCACACAAAGTCTGATGAACACAGTGAAGTTTACTTTCTCTTTGAGCAGATATCAAAACAATTCTTCAGTGTTGCACAGCATTCCACAAATAACGGTCAAAAAAACTGCATGGAACCAAGCTAACTATATTACATCCATTTTTCTTTCTGATCTACTGTCACACAGCACATTTCGTATGATTTTTCAAGTACTAGATGACTCTTACACAAAAACATACTAATTGAAGATATTACTGCTAAGGAAATACTGTATCTAAATATACAAAATGTATACAATAATCATACACAATAATAAGCAATGTAACAAAATTACATTTTTGTTTTTTACAGTCACCTTAAATATTGGCAAAGACTGATTGTAGAAACACCTGATCTCACCTTCAGGTCTGATACATCTTTGTAGCATTTTTCAGAGCGTGTGTGGTCTGACAGTTGAACGTTCCAATAGCAGGGCAGCTGGTAAACAAGGAACGGGTTCTGCTTGATCACTGCATTAAAGATGTCCTAAGGACCAAATGGCATACATGACAGTGACAAATTTGACAAATTTGAATAAAAAACAATAAACATTTAGTTGTCTACTTTTTTTTAATTCAAATAAATTTAGCAAGTTTTAGATTTTGTATCTAAATGTGAGTTTGTGAAAGATTAACTTACAGTAATAAGTTGTGTTAACCTTTATTAATTTTGTCAAATCTCCAAGAGTTGAATAAACTAGAGTTTTTAGGTTAGCACTTAAAAAACTGAAATAAGACATAGACCAAAGTGGGAACTATTTCCCAGTGTGCTTAGCAGCATGTTTTTGCATCCTGCGTTGCGCCGCAAGTCAGATGGAAGTGTGTTACATTGATCTGATGCTTGTGTGTTAAGGCAAATGTTCATTTTAATACAAGTCTCAGTTTGCAAAGCTTGAGGATAATGTCCTGATCACACTAAATGTTTTTAAACATAATTTATTGTGATGTTTAATAAAATTCATTATCAAATTAGAAATTTTGTTTGTGCAATTTGAAACAAGAATTTTAATAATTCTAAAGTAAAAATAAATAGTTATTATTAACTTGATATTATGAGTGAAAATAAAAGAGAATGTGTCCTCTGTAACTAGGTGAGGGCAGTTTTTTATTACATATTGTGAAATAAGTGGTTTAAAATGCAGCATTAAGTTAAAACTCACAATTCAAGATCAATGAACTTAAAAAGCAATGTTTAGACAACTTGTCTCTTGTTTTTAAACCAACTTTATGAACTTTAATTTTTGAGTTAAAACCAATACAATTTTCTTGTTGGGCAGCAAGTGAACTTTCATTTTCAAGTTAGAAAGTGAAATTTTGAAAGTTAAGGTGTCTTTTCAGGATTAATTGAGCATATTTCAGTTTACACTGAAATTATACACATTTCCAACATTTATTAGATTAGCTATGATTTTTATAAAACATTTGAAAAATAATAATCAAGTTTGTGCAGGTGCAGAAAAGAATCTGTATTAATGTAACCTGGTCTGCCAATGAGGTGGACAGCATGCTCATTAGTTCTCTTTCTGCAGTCAGTCTCCACATCTGCTCCCATCTGACCTTCCGTAACCGATCCAGGAGAAGTAAAATAACCCCTAAAAAATGCAAAAACATACAGGATTATGTTACAGTTTCAAATAATGTTCTTCTGAAGTTCAAGCAAAAAGTGGACTTATGAGCTAAATGAAGAAACTCAGTTGGGCAAAAGGGTGAGAACAAAAATGCTCAATCTATTGTTTATTCAGATCGATTAGAGCACTATCATCAGTCTTTCACTGACTGAAATATTTTATAACCATTAGGAAAATTAAGAACTACGTAGAACTAAGATTGAGAACTATTTTTCCAGAACTTTATTTGGTAACACTTTATTTGACGGGGTGTGAATAAGACTGTCATGACACTGTCATAAACATGAATAAGTGTTCATGAATATTGTCAAGAAAACTGGTATGGGGTTTGAGATCTATCCAGGTACACGCAGAAAAAGGTGCATGAAGGCCTGAGAGAAATAAAGCAATCTTGTGTTTTGATTTATAATGATTAAGTTGGACATGTATGAGTACAATTGGTAAAATGTGTATGTGTATAAGTAATCACTGAATGGTTCTGAAATGTATGAATAATGATCTGTAATGATAACAACAATGAGATGATTATGATTGATGATTTAGGATAAGAGAAAGAGGTGATTAATTCTTAATGAATATCAAAGTTGTGATGATTTGAAAATTGATGCAAATAGTTTTTAATATAGGTTATAGGTTGTGTCAAGAAAACTGGTATGAGGTTTGAGATCTATCCAGGTACACACAGAAAAAGGTGCATGAAGGCCTGAAGGAAATAAAGCAATCTTGTGTTTTGATTTATAATGATTGAGTGTTTTGATAATGATTAAGTTGAACATGGATGAACACAATAGGTAAAATGACTGTATGTAAGTAATCACTGAATGATTCTGAAGTGTACGAATCATGATCTGTAATAACATGACAACAATGAAATGATTACGGTTTGATGATTTATAATAAGTGAAAGTGGTGATTAATGCTTATGATTAATGCTTAATGGAAATCAGCACATTGTTTTTAAATATTTGACTGTGTTTAAAAGTTAATCAGAGAAAAGCACATAGTTTTAATGTTAGGAGGAAAAGGGGAAAAAGGAGAAGGGGAACTTGTGAGTTCCTGCTGTCGCAAGCAGTTCTGAACAGATGGCCAGACGCACAGGATGGGTGGGGCGGTATGGTTGGCTAAGAACAACACGCTGAGGAAAGGACGGTACTTTCCATCCCAGCCAGCAGACAGGAGGGGCCGTACTCCCCATACACATACATGGCAGAGAACTGTATATAAGCAGACGGAAAAGGAGAAGTTCTTGTTCTTTGTCTGCGGCACCGAAGTAGAGCTAACAGAAGGAGCAGATCGAGGAAACAACTGTAGACCACACCCTGGAGCCACGGGAGAAAGCTGAAGCTTCGTGCCACCAAAGGGAGACAAGTTCCAATCGTCCAACCCGGGTTCCTGAATTCGATCATCGGTCTTGCCTCAACCCAAACATTGCAACAGACTTGGAGAAAGGACAAAGGTCCCGGAGGGATAAAAGAGTTGGGTTTTCAAAAGCAATTGAGCCCTCTCTACTTTGATTCTATTCTAAAGAGGATTTTTTCACACAAAGGATAAAGACTCCGACCAAGGTTTTTGGACGTTCCTGTTGCTAAAGATCCACCACCAACTGGGTATGAGTTGAACTTGCTTCCTAAAAAGCTATCTCAGAATCTGCGACATAGGTTAGGGAAGGAGACAGGAGGGTATGATTGTACATGTTGATCTTATTACACTGCTCTTGACTTATATACAATTGATTATTGATTTGTATGTCACATATCCCTGCTTAAGCTTGCTTAATAAATTCTTACTCTAAAATTCTAATGAGGTTGGTGGACATTGGAATTAATTGAGTCATTTAATCATTTTTCAGTTCTTTTAATAAAGGTAAAACTAAGGTACATGGTTCTAGTGAAAAGGAGGCTTCATAATTTCCTTTGGCGAGAGTAAAATAATGACCCAGGGACTTACATCCAAGTCACTAAATTTAATCTAGCCGGTTCCAAGAGCAAGTTATATTTTAGAAAGCGAGCTACCGTTAACAGGAGTGGTTATTGGAATTACGCAGCTGTGAGGGCTACTCAGCTGACTGTTTCTTAACTGAAAAGGGTCGTAACTTCTGGATTGGAGGTAGTTAGAGCTAGACGAATCGCTTTCGACACCAGTTTAAATAGATTATCTCTTATAGATCTCTTTTAGGGTAATACCCAGGTCTTAGAGATTTTCCGGACCTGTTAGACAGAGAACTGGTCAGTAGTCAGCCCCGGAGGGTTGTGATGAAGTGGACGGGGCTAGCTATTGCAGGATAACGGACATGGCGCCCAACGTGGGGCGGAGCCAAGTAGGCGGGCCCTAATAAACCAAGTCAGTAAAAACAGAAGTGTGATTCTGAATAGCTCACTTGGATGGTTAACTCTGAGGGAATAGAGTTAACGGTGACTGATAAGGCCGTCAGTCACAACCCTTGCAGTAACTGTATAGCATGCAGGTGAGGGAAAGCTTCTACTGAGGATAAGTGATAGTATCCAGACAGTGAAGCCAGTAGCCAACACAGCCTGGACCCATCCCTACTCAAGAGCGCAAAGAGAGGCTTTGGGGGATAGGCAACTCGAAGACAAAGACAACTATGGATGACGAAGAAAGAGGGGAACTGGATCCCCTGCAAGAGCCAGCAAAGGGACAAGGGGCAAGCAACATCAGCCAAGACGGGGAAGATCATCAAACCCGTCTTTCCCAAACTACTATATCACAACTTCCTGTAATGTTGATATTACTCGGTGATGGATTGGATTCCTGGACTGGACCACTGAAAAGGACTTTTTTCGAATCTCATTATAGTACCCACGAGAACAAAGTTCGGGATATAATGAACTACATGATACAGACCCAGATATACTACTGCTCCCGACTTAACGATGGCCACCGACTGGGGGTCGCCAAATGCCCAGTGAAAGTTGCTAAGAAGTTGGAGATTAAAGAGTGGCTAGAATGGTTCGCCGAGCTCCTTGAGGGATGGACCGCTGGTGAGCTGCGGATTGTCTACAGCCCCTCTGGAAAGTATGACGGAGTAGTGAAGACAGCCACAAAGGCAGCGGGCATCGACGGGATCCTGACAGAACAGCTAGCTAGAGGGGTAAGCCAATACAAAGAGTGTAAAGAAGCCCTGCAGAGACTGTCAACCTACAAAGGCATCAAAAGAAAGGAGCAAGCCCCGGAGAAGGCGGAATCGGAGGTGGCTGAGGCCCCCTCTCGACTGCCCAGCAGAGCCACAACACCGACTAACCAGCCGAAGCAAGATCAGCAGGACCTGATAGACCTGACGGACGGCGATGACGACATCCCAGCTCGACCGGGAGCATCGCGGAACGACGAGATCCCCTCTGAGCAGTCAGAAGAGGAAAATCACGAGGGATCGCTCATCGACGGCTTCGCTGAGGAACAGTTGGAGCAAGCGGCCAGGGATTGGTCCCCTCGACGGGGTCAGGAGTTCGGGTTTCATCCCCGAGTCCACAGCACGGAAAGGAGGCAGCTACTGCCACCTACGGAGACTCCAGCGGGCAGCAGCTCCGACGAGGACGGGGAGGAATCGGATGAGGAGCTATGGGACCCCGGCCGCCCTAAAAAGAAGACCCAGAAGTCGGATGTTTGGAGGAGCACCCGAGAGTTGGCCAAAATACCATCAGAGACCATCAGCTTAAGGCTGCAATCCGGGCTCATGATTTACCAGTTTATTGGAGGAATATGGGACCTTGAAGGTGACGGGCTGATTGTGTTCACCAATGATAAATACAAGATCCACAATCGAAAGTTTCGACGCAGCCTTAAAAACCAAGCTGGGGAAATACTACCAAAAAGATTCAAAGGTGTTGGA